>NW_017306960.1:119747-141061 GCF_000935625.1 Nanorana parkeri | reverse complement strand
AATAGGGAAAGAAAGGACAGCCCTGCATGGACCTATACTTTTGGAAGCAAGTGAAATTTGTCCAATCGAACCACATGCGCCAGAATTGCTCATCCCTTTAATGTAGAGATGCAGTGGGATTTTCCATGTTCCAGATCTCGGCCTTAGTGAACCAAAATTGTATTGTGGAGGAAGACTCCTGCCTCCAAAAAATACTATAAAGACTCTGGCTGCATTCACTAGGTTAGTGGTAGGCAAACTCCAGGCCCTCCATCTGTGGTGAAACTATAAATCCCATCTTGCATCTGGGAGTCACGCCTGTGGCTGTTACAGTCTTACAATGCCAATGGGATTTGTAGTCCACAGCAACTCGAGGGTCGGAGTTTGCCTACCCCTGTACTTGGTGGATCATCAAGGAGCACCTGCAATACATGCATTTTTTGTGCAATGAGGTGTGGTGCAGCATTAGACCATCCAAATAGATGAACTGCAACACACCTCACTGTGTAAAAGTTCGGCCCTGCTGCATTTTTTACAGCTCAATGTATCATGCCTTGTGGTGCACTATGGGGCCTTGTAATGCAGGTGGATACTAGATGTGCATTGGGGTGCTTTCCAAAATGAATGGCAATGCAATGCTCCAACAAGAGCACAGTTGCAGAAACGTACCCATTTTACCGTGCAATGCCACAAAGCAGGTAGTGTGAACCAGTCCTGACTGTGTCCAGCCGTTAACCTTTTTATGGTTCGGTAAATACAGACATAGGTATAATATATATAACATTCAATGCAGAGTGACAGAGAAAATGTGCTTTCCTTTTATATTCAGGATGACATCCACGAAGACTTTCTGAAAGTCAAACAAAAGTTGTTTCACAAGAACAATGCTGACTACATAATAGAAACTACTATCATTAGAACAAACAGGAACTGTTTGCAAGTAAAACAACCTAATTAAGACGCACTAAAATGCATTTACTGAACATTGTTTTGGCTTCAAACAACACGCTGCCCTGGAATACAGGAAGCCCTTGTGACACAAGATTCACACAGCCTTATGTGCCCTCCCCACACACAACAATACTGATTCATTCTATAATTTACACAAGGAACATGTAGTTGATTTTTGGCATTAGTTTGTTCCACAAAAGCCAAATAAATCCCCCCCATAAAGCATGCCAAAAGAAAAAAAAGCTGAAAAAACTCGCCGGGACACAACGGATCACAAGGAAATCGGAAGGTACAGTCACAGGTCAACGCACCCTCTGTGGGCCTGTGAGTAGCTTCTGATTTTGGTGTGAATGGGGCCTCAAGCTTTGGCAAAATGCATTTCCAGCGTATGATTATTATTATTATTACAGGTATTTATATAGCGCCGATAATTTAAGCAGCGCTTTACATAGTACACATTCACATCAGTCCTTGCCCTCAAGGAGCTTATAATCTAAAAGATCTATCCCACATGCTTACATATGAGGGCCAATTTAGACAGGAGCCAATTAACCTTCCAGCATGTCTTTGGAGTGTGGGAGGAAACCTTTTTGGTTTCCAATCAACTTTTGAAGTAAAACAATCAGTTCAGTACAGGCATTTTTTTCTATAGGTGCTGCAATAAACAATCATTTACAACATCCAATCAAATGTAACAATTAATCTATGTGTGCGTGCGGTTAACATTCGGTTACTGCTTCTCTGAGAACATTGCAAAGAATTTTCTAGACAAGATCACAAGGGTATTATTTTGTTTTCAATAACTTCTATGAAGATTTTCAATCTAAGAAAAGACAGCAGTAACAAAACATTTGTCCAAGCTGTGTACAATGAGATTGAATTTTGCCAGTACATATAGTCCTGAACGATGAGTGCTAAAGGTTTGTACAGTAAAAGTAAACAATAGAGTAATTTTCTTTGCATGTCCCAGTTACTGGAGCTTGTTCAGATTCCAGAGGAACCAAAAAGGAGAAATAAGTATAAAGAAAAGACAATAAATATTAAATCCTGCACAACTGCATTTATTTTAAAGCCATGCATCAAGGTATTAAAATACTCCCTCCCCCAGCTGATACCAGATTTAACGCTCGTTTTTAGGGGTTGGGGGGTTTCATTATCATAGACGGTGATGTATCAAAATAAATCCCTTTTTCTATTCATTCCAGACAAACCAGCATTTATTTTCCTGGGGGCTTTAAGAAAGCACTCCAGGATTTGTTCAATAACCCTTGCATTGGGTCTACCCACATACTGCAAGGGTTAAGTGCTTGTTTTAGTCTAGGGTCTAAAATAAAAAAAGATATACTCAATCGATCCTCAGGGATCAGGTGAGTATATATTGTTTATATCTTTTATATTTTAGACCCTAGACCAGTGGTTCTCAACCTGAGGGTCGCAACCCAAAAGTGGGTCGCAACTACCTGTTGAGTGGGTTGCTGCATGCCTCCTGCTGTGCTAGGTGAGAGGCTCCTCAGCCACCTCCTAGCGCAGCAGTGTCAGTTCTCCCACTGCACCGACAGATGTTGCTGCAGTAGCCGTGGCCTGGGGAAGAGCAGAGAGCATGCAAGTGTTTTTTTCCTACATTTAGCCCTGCTTCGGGCAAGCAGGGCTATATGTACAGTGGGGAAACTGGTCAAGTGATTTTGGCAGCTGTACAGCCACCTACATCACTTGTAATTAGCCTGTTGCTCCGTCCCAACCCCTTGCCGCCCCCAACATGGTCCGTCTCCCTCTGCCAGCCACGTCCCTCCCAGTTGGCTGGCTCTCTCTTGCTGTCTTGGTTTTCGGGGTCCCTGCTCTTCTGGGGGACCCGGGACCATGGCAAATTACTTCAGGATGGAGAGCAGAGCGCAGACCGGAGAACTTCCATTCTCCGGTCTGCTCCGTGTTAACAGTGAGACAGGAACGCTGTACAGGTGACAGGTTTAATAAAGAGAATAAAAATAAAAAAAATTGCTAAAAAGTAAAAGAAAAAAATGAATAAGAAATAAAAAATAAAATAAATAATAATTAAAAAAGTAAAAAAAGTGATAAAAAGTAAACAATAATAAAATGAAAATGATAAAAAAGCAAAAAAGTAAAAGATAAGGTAAATAAAAATGTAAAAAAGTAAAAAAAATAAAAATGTTATAATAATAAAAGATAATAATTTTACCGTTAAGGGTCACCACAACTTGGCAAATGCTACCAAGGGGTTCCAGGCCTAGAAAAGTTGAGAACTACTTCCCTAGACCAAAATGAGCACTTAACCCTTGCAGTGCAGGGGGAATCCCCACTGCAAGAGTTAATTTTGTACATGCCCTAGTTCTTCTTTAATGAACAGAGCTCGTTGGCAGATGACCTGCTAACTTAGGGCTATCACATGCCCCAAACACAGCTTAGCACAGTTGATCTGTGTGAGCTGGCAGCAAAGCAAAACAAATATTAAGAACATGAATGTTATTATGGTGACACCAACTACAAATGCTTATAGTTTAATAATGTTTAGGGAGTTCCTGTCCACTAATGCTGATACACATGCCTAGATCTGTAAATAACAAAATGGATATCTGGACTGTTTCTATTAATCAATAAGAACTGATTAGTTGCTTTCCCATTAATAGCGGTCTGCGGTCGGCTGGTCGGTTTGCTGATCCTGACTTTTGTCTCCCTACGCCCAAGATAACATAACAGCTATACTCAGAGGCGTAACTAGAAACCCCAGGGCCCCGGTGCAAGAAACCATTGAGGGCCCCCCTCCCCCCTCCCCCCAATAAAAACATGATTTTGATACCTTTTTTTTTTTTCTTCTATTAAATGAAAAGTACGTTTTGTTTTTTTTTCCAGGGCTAGTTCACACCAGCTCCAGTGTGTTCCGGCCGATTTAGTGCTGGAACACACTGGATTGCAACCCGTCCAGCTCACTGCGTTCTGGGGTGGGGAGGTCCTCTCCCAGTCCCAGCTGAAGAATGTGCTGCCTGGCGGCGCCTGCTGTGTCGGTAGCGGCGCCGCCAGGCAGACAAGTGACACACAGAGGTGCCCCTCTATCTCGCACAGCCGCTCATACATGCAGAGCGCCGGAGGATGGAGCGGCGCTATCTGGAGGGGGGGGCATGAGGAAGCTTTCGGGCCCCCCCCAACAGGCGGAACGCCAGGGCCCGGTCGCAATTGCGACCGTTGCGACCCTGGTAGTTCCGCCAGTGACTTGTAGTCCTACATAGTTGGAGCTATTCTGCATTGCTGTATATTCTTCATACAGCAATGCACAATACCACCAGCTATGCGGGACTACAAGTCCCAGCAATACATTATAATAAAAGTAAGGTATGCAGAATACCACCAGCAAACAAACCCCCGCCCCACCACAATGCATTGCTGGGACTTGTAGTCCTACATAGTTGGTGCTATTCTGCATTGCTGTATAATCATCATACAGCAATGCAGATTACCACCAGCTGTGCTGGACTACAAGTCCCAGCAAAACACACACACACTCTCTCTCTCTCTTCCCAGCGCCCCCTCCCACTCCAAACTTACCTTCCCTCTCCTGCAGGCCCATGGCCCTCTTCCTCGTTTTGGCGGCCAGGGGGCGGAGCTAAGAGACGGCCCTCTTAGATCCACCCCTAAGAGGCGGGGCCAGCTCATTCCCCGGGATCAGTGACAGCGTCTCCAGCCCTTTCGCACAGCCGCCCGTACATGCTGCGGGTGGCTGTGCGACAAAGAAGGAGCGGCACGATCGCGGGGGGCCCTCTACTTCCTTGCTGGGCCCCCCAAGTGGCGGAACGCCAGGGCCCGGTCGCAATTGCGACCGCTGCGACCCTGGTAGTTCCGCCAGTGGCTATACTCCAGTTAAACCTATGAGACTCCAGTCACATATACAAGACTTACATGTTGTATGTGCGCTGTTGGGTATGATATACATTGATGAATACTTTTCTATATACAGGCAGTCCCCGAGTTACATACTGTACATCCGACTTACATACGACTCCTACTTACAAACGGAGGATATTACTGTACAGCAGGGGTAGTTGTAATGCTACCACGCTCGTGCCGGCGAGAAGTGCCCGCCTTTTTGGGTCTGGTTCGTAGTGCTGTATGTACATTACAGGAAGTTGGCTCTTGTTAGACATGCAGACAAAGGGTGCCCACCTCTTCTTCTGGGTCCCTGTGAGTTTTTTACTGCTGTCTGTATCCTCATTAGAAAGATTTAATCTCACTTCCTGTCCTTGAAACAACAGGAAGTGAAAGGAAATCTACTCCTAGGAAGGGAAATCCACTCCTGTAAGAGTGATCATGGGAAAAAGGTGTCTCCAGTGAAGCTTTATCACCAATCCTTGTTTCCATGACAACCAAACATTTTCAAAATCCAATTGTCACAGAGACAGAAAGTGAGGTAAAATCTTCTGAACAGGGGCACACACAGCAAAACAAACTTTACAGGGGGTTAACCTTTCCCTATGCTATCCAAACCAAAAATTGGGGGGCTGGAGTTACACTTAAAAAATGTACCTGTTCGAACTTAAGAACAAACCTACAGTCCCTATTTTGTTCGTAACCCAGGGACTGCCTGTATATTTTCAGTAGTGCTTCAGCAAACCTCTGAAGAAGTGTAACGCATTAAGACATCTCCATTGGGTCACCTGATCAATATCTTCTAAGATACAGTTTGTTATCGAAAAGTCAGAAAAGTTGGGGTTTTTTAGGCAGCCGACTGACAACTTGCACACCAAGAATTTCTTGAAAAAGTATAATTTTAATTGATTAAAAAGCAAATAGAATTGATAAAATTGACAACATGATTCCCCTATAAACTCACTCCACATTGATTAAATTCATTCATATGTAGATGACAATCAGAATTCTTGTGCAATTGAACATGATTGAAAAAGCATGATTGAAAAGTTCATAATTACATAACATGATTTATATAATGGAAGATGATGGAGGAGCTTGATTTTCTCAACGTTTCGCACTAGATAGCGCTTCTTCAGGAGATGAAGAGGGAAGTTGTCTATACAGTTTAGAGAAAATATATATAGAAGATATAAACATACTTGAACTTCAAACATAGCCACTTGAACTTGTCTCGTGGTATGGTACACAGGTATATATATATGTATATAAATATATCACCTACCCTTGGAGTCTGTGTGCATCCCAGTCGTTCACCCTGGCTCAGACCGTGAAGGAATAAAAGCAAATGGCAAGGAGGGGAGAAAGAGGAGAGAGAAAATGAAAAGAGGCCCAAGACCCCAGTAGAGGCAGACCCAATCGGGAGATGGCGGGGGTACCTTGTTAGAAAAGCAAATCAGAAAGTTAAGTTTGTTATACTGTATAAAAGATCATGATGAGAAGAATTTACTGCATATATTGGTGGCGGATGGGGATACATAGATATGAGGCATGTTATAAAAATGGGGTCAAAACAAATGGCAATTTGTACATATTGACTTTTTAATTGGTTTTAATATGTTATCTAAATAAAAAAAAAAGTACTTGAATAGAATACGAAATGGTGTGATTTGGGTGCCTCAAAAGTTCATCTTTATTCTCTACAGTGGTGAATTTCATCTAATGGGATGTGGTACCCTAGCGGCCAACCCAATCTTTTGGTTAAAAAAAGACTTTCACATTTACATGTGAATCTATCACAACTGCGGTACACTTTGATGTTGCACGGTTCAGTGGAAATATTCCTATCTGCCTCTCCGCTCTAAAGACACAACAGCAAAAAATACAATGACGGTGGTTCCAACCCTTCCCTACTCTATGTTGTATTTGAAACAAAAAAAAAAGTTAATCTGAAACAAACTGAAAACAGTAGCTTATTGTTTTTCAGTAAAAATGCTTTTGTTTGATCAGTTATTTGGCAAGGACAATCTTTAGATCTCATTGTGCCCTGCACAGATTCAAGGCAACCTGTATCAGACGCAGTGAAGCAGCCCCAAAGTATAACCGAGCGTTCCTCCATGTTTCACAGTGGGTACAGTGTTTTTTCTTTGAAAGCTTCTTTTTCTTATCTGTGAACATAGAGTTGATTGTGACTGGCAGAAAGCCCTCAGTTGTGTCTCATGTGTCTTGTCAAAGGACAGTCTCCGTGTCATTATGGATTTTTTATGTTTTTCCTTCAATAGTGGAGTCCTCCCTGGTCTTCTTCCTTTGAGTCTACTGTTGCTCCAAATGCAATGGACCGTGTGATCAGACACTGGTGTACTTTGACCTTGGAGTTCAGCTTGGATCTTTTTGGAAGTTTTCCTTGGCTCTTTGTCTACCATTCCCACTATCCTTCTGTTCTATTTAGGGTAAATTTTTCTCATGCGACCACATCCAGGGAGGTTGGCTACACTCCCATGGACTTTACACTTCTTAAAAATATTTGCACCTGTAGTCACAGAAACATCAAGCTTCTCAGTGATGGTCTTATAGCCTTTGTATTAAACATACTGGTCTATCATTTTCTTTCTGATCTCCTCAGAGAACTCTCTCCTTTCCTTTCTCTGGAGGGGAAATGCTGGCAGTGCATGTTCTGGGGGGTGGATGTTATGCTGTGCTTGCTAACGTGGGTTTGTGGCTCTGCATCATCTAGCTCTGGCTGTCGTCTCGCCCAGCCCACTAACGCCACTGGTTGCCAGGAGCTGGGTGGGACGCCAGCCGGAGCATCCCAGGTTGCTAATAGCTGGGCCGGGAGATGTGGAAGGGCCAAACACATGGCTGTTAGCAACCTGGGATGCTCTGGCCAGTAAGGGGGTGGCAGGCACACTGCAAGCATTGCGCAGCAGATTGGCCATGCTGCTCTCCCTGTCGCTCCCCATGTAACCCAAAGAGATGCCACCAGAGGCAACAGCCGCAGGCTGCCCTCATAATAGGGACAGCCTTGGACTGACCAATAACAAGACTGAAGACAATTCTGAAGCTGATTACAGAAAACAATTTGAAATGTAATGTAGCATTAAAGAAGAACTATTGGGAGAATAAAATGTACTCTTCCCAATAGTTGGACCGGCGTGTGACACTGCAGCTTTCACACACGGACTCTACAGCTCGAGAACGGAGCGATCCCATACTGCCGATTGTTCGGTTCCCGATCT
Organism: Nanorana parkeri; assembly: GCF_000935625.1. NCBI lineage: Eukaryota > Metazoa > Chordata > Amphibia > Anura > Dicroglossidae > Nanorana > Nanorana parkeri. The sequence goes on along the minus strand of NW_017306960.1, from coordinate 133,022 downwards.
TCTCCCTGCAGAGAGTGATGACTGTCAGTCACCACCCCCTGCAGGGATTCCACCCTCTCCTCTCTGTTCCTCCAGCATTCATTAGAGGGACAGACAGGGGAGAGGGTGGGCACAGCTGGCTCTGACTCTAGAGAGACAGAGCCAGCTGTCAATCATGCAACAGGGTGCAGCACGGCTCAGCAATGTCAGCATATAGCAGACAGTAGCCCACTATATGCTGAGTTTGGGTCATAGGAGGACATTGGTAAATATACTTCTGTGACCCAAAAGAAAACTACAGCCAAATAAAAGGTTTGGCTTTACTTCTTTTTTAAATCAGAAATAAAAAGTGACAGAAAAACTGAAAGTGAATACATGTAAAAAACCTAAAGAAGACTTCCCATGAAACCCAGTGACAGCCCTGTTTGTGCAGCTATACAAAACTGTTATTATTTAGTCTCCTAATCACAACAGACATCCCAGCTTCATGCTCCATTGATTTATTACAATTACCACTGTAGGTTTTGGCTAACTGGTGACATCCTAGGCCAATCTTACATTCTCCCTATTGTGAAAGGAACAATTAATTCTGATGGACCTGTTACCTGGACGAGAGCCCTGAAATATTGGAGCTCCGGTGTCAATTACCGAACAACAAAACGAACCTTTGAATTAAGTACAGGATCCGGCTATCAAACGTTTTCTTGGACGCAAAGTGACGTTGACAGTGTAGACATCTGCAGCGTAAACAAGAAAACTAAACTGCATGGAAAGTCAGAGATTGCCCGTCCATTTTCCTTTAAACAGCTAGGCCTGAAAATAACAGAAACAAGTTCAGGCTGGCCTCTTCTGGCACTAATCCATGTCTAATGGCTGATATTATTCTGCATTGATCTCAACAACCCTACAGTCAGTAATCCTGCTGGTAATCCTGCAATGTATACCATGTGTACCACCAGTTATTTACCTTGTAAACATATGTGTGCAGAGGCACAGGGCGCTCCGAGCTGTTACTGTGCCATAGGACCTTTTGTAGCTGAACAAACAATTGAAAACAAAGCCAGCTATTATTCATGTGCAGCTACCCTACCAGGTAGACATAGTTTTTATTAGAGGTCCTTCAGTGTGGGGAAGACTTACTGGTTTTTAATGCAAAATATTAACTGACACTACAGTATAAAGTATTTCCCTTTTACTGATGATACCTATCACATAAAAGTAAGGAGTTAGACACAGCATCGGTTTTATAGGTACAGGCAAGGAGGAGCTCCATCAATACAAGAGTCTATACTGATCCAGGTTTGGCACAGCAGGCCAGACTGGAAGGGTTGGCAATGTATAATGATGAAGCAGGAGGTAGAATGGCAGATCTAAGATTGACTGGAGAGTAATTCTTTAAAATAGGTTATCAATCACAGAATTTTCCAGACAGTGGGCATACACTTGCAGCTCTGTATACTGCCTTATACCAACTTGGTGTATATGGCAGGATTGGTAGCTTGGTAGCCCCAAAAAATTGTGACAGTGGTCTCTTGAACACCTAGACATAAGGCCTGATTATGTGTTTTGTAGGTTGATAAGAAATCACATTTCTCAAAGCTCCGTCATGACCACGGTTAGGTGGTGGGCCAAAGGCTACACTGTGAAGAAATTTTATATAGACTGAAATCTAGGCATGATCCCGGTAGATAACAGGTCCTTGACTAGGATAGAGGCCGTGTTCCAGATTGCTTAGCAAGGGGATAACCTGTACTGGCTGAAATGCCAGAAACTACAGGTGGAAATGTGTCAGGGTAAAAACATGTGTTCATCACTACTCTTTACTTTATTTGGATAAAGAGGCATTTTTTGTATAGCTTATTCTGTAAAGTTCAGGATTGGATTCTATTGAGGTTTTGGGGATTCCCCTCCCATTATGCCATACTCAAAGATGGGTAGATACAAAACAATCTTAAGTGCCTACAACTAGAATAAAAGACCTCATGTGAATCCGTTCTATAAAACTAAATGTAGTATCTACGCCAATTCTACACTCTTGTGTAATCTTTAAAAATCTTAAAGTAAACTAGTGCTTTTCCAATGCATGGCAGAATAATAGCCTTATAAGAGGTCATAGCTACATAGCATAAGCTGCAGCTTGAGCAACTCATAGTTTACACATGTAGGCTTCTCCAGCTCCCTGCAGACAAATAGCCCCCTGCAGTGAGGGAGCAAAGGAAAGAAGTATATATGATGCTGGCCGAAGCACAGATTCATTTTTAGGCAAAATATGGTCTCTTCAGAGGAGGCTGGTGTTTACCCTATAATTAGTATCACACCCATTCAAGAAGACAACTTCTATCATTGGTGAACACATGCTGGTTTCTCAAGTAAATTTTTACATTTGGAGAAACCGAAGACTGATCAAGGGTTAAGATTAAGGCCTGGTTCACACCTGGGCGTTTTACAGCGCGTTCCTACGCGCCGTAAAACGCTCAACATGTGAAAACCAATGATTGCCTATGGGCATTGTTCCCACCTGGGCGTTTTACAGCGCATAGGAACGCGCTGCAAAATGCCCTACGCCCAAAGAAGTACAGGAGCTTCTTTGGGGCATTTATCCACGTGTTTCCATCGGTATTCCCGAGCGTGGATCGGGGTTAACAAAGCGATAACCCCAAGCCACACTCGGGAATACAGCGTACAGGTGTTACCTTGTCCGCAATCTCCGCTGTGTCCTCCGGCGGCTGCCGTATTCCGTCCCTTGCGAGCGGCCGCGTCGCAGGGGGGCGGAGCCGGCGGGAAGTTTAAAAGTGAAACTAAAAAAAAATAATTTAAAATAGAGAAAATAAAGGGAAAAAAATCATACCGCCAGTGAAACGCGCGTTTCACTGAACAGAAAAACGCGCTAAAAAATGCGGACAAAAACAAGCTGAAAAAATACACTCCGGTGTGAACCCAGCCTAAAGTGTTCTTTGCCACATTGTGATTTATTTCTATATATTATCACACTATATTGCCTCTTTTTACGGCTGATTTGATCTAATGTTAAAGGTATTGCTTTTGAGATTGCCAGGACATGTGATCTACTAAAAAAAAAAGAACGTATAGAAGAATAGGCCACCATCACACCAGAGGTCCACTCTCATTTAATCATCACATGCAAATGCATTGCTTCGGGAGCTTGTGAGGTCACACTACCTTCACCTGATGAAGGGACTGCACAAGGATCCAAAATGTTGCATTTGCATGTGATGCCATGTTTATCTGACGTCAAATAAAGACGGGATGATAAAGTGGACCTCTAGTGTGCTGGTAGCTTATTCTTCTACGATCTATGCGGTGCCATCTGCAGGCCATTGCAGCACCCACCAACATACTTCAAGTGGTAATCCGTCTGGAGTGCGATGGTATATTCACATACTAAAAAAAGAAGGGACATACTCCATTCTGAACACCCATCACTATTCAGCTCAAATAGAAATATATTTCTACATGGGAAAATGATCTTATTATTCTTCTGGATATGAAGAACTGAATTATGTTAAGCACAGCCAAGTGTGCAGCTAATATTTCTCACAGTGAGACGTCCATCACATTTTGCATAAGTCTTATCTAACTTTTCTAAGCATTTCGGTCTCACCAGGACTGCGTTTGGGTCTCACTAGGGCTGAGTGCAGATCTTAGCAGGGATGCATGCAGATCTCACCAGGGCTGCGTTTGGGTCTCACCAGTGATGCGTGCAGGTCTCACCAGGCATGCGTGCAGGTCTCACCAGGTCTCACCAGGGATGCGTGCAGGTCTCAGCAGGGATGCGTGCGGGTCTCACTAGGGATGCGTGAGGGTCTCACCAGGGATGCGAGCGGGTCTCAGCAGGGCTGTATTTGGGTCTCACCAGGGATGTGTGCAGGTCTCACCAGGGATGCATGCAGATCTCAGAACGGATGCGTAACAAGTTTCATCAGGGCTGCATCTGGGTCTCTCTAGGGCTCTGTGGGTGGGTGCCAGGCTCTCAAGGGCTCTGCATGCAGCTGCTGGGCTCTCTAGGGCTAAACGGGTGAGATCCAGGCTTGTTCCGGGCTCCGGGGCTGTGCTGGTGGGTGTGGGGCTGTCATGTGCTGTGCCGACCCCACAAAGGAGGAGGAGGAGGCAATTTGCAGCCAGACAGGCACTATCAAAGACAGCTGCTGGAGGTCCTAAATAAATTTAAAGGGACAGTATCGGCTGTGCCGCCCCTCTACTCCCTGCCAGCCTAAGGCCGTGGCCTTGTGGGGAATCTGGCCCTGGAGTCTAGACCATTACAGCTTTATCAGCTTAATAGACATGCCATTCTCAAACCTTGGCCAAAAATATGGAGTTGGCCCCCTTTCAACTCTTCTGGACCGTTTTTTACAAGATTTGAGAGTATGTATGTGGGAATTATTGCCTATTCAGCTAAAAGAGGATTTATGAGGTCAGGTACTGATGTTGAACGAGAAGACCTGGCTCACATTCGGCATTCCAATTCATCCCATAGGTGTTCAGTAGAGTTGATGTCAGGGCTCTATGCAGGCTACTCATTTTAACATGGTCTAATAACTGCCCAGTTGTCCCACAACAGGCAATGCAACATGTCAGATTAGTAAGGAATTGTGATTTTCAGTTTAAAAAACAACTTGCCTAAAAACCCCTCTTATGGTCTTACTCAATGTCTCCATTCTGAGCTGCTCTAATCATTATCAGTTCAGAGCTGAGTTATTATTTATTAGTTGCTGCGACAAGTGATAATTGTATTATCTCTTTTAAGTCAGACTGTTCAGCAAGCAACTTGAAGAGTCAGAGTCCCTGTTGACAATGCTGAAAAAGAAATTCAAACGCCATGAACAACGTGATTTGAAAATCACCTGGGGCTAAAAACTAACACTGTGCCCCTTCAAGCTCATTGTACATATTCTCAATCTATGCTGCATGAAATGCATGCTAATAAGCCAATGGCCTTCAAAAGCTGTTACCTGTCATTGACTCTACGAGTGGCCATATGCAGAAACAGATGTTTATTTAATATGGACAATGTTGGTCAATCATATGGCAACTCTATGCAGTATGCACTGAGAACAAGCAGTTGGACTGTAAAAACAAATTAACACTCTGTTAAAATTGAGATTTTCATATAAAAGCCAACTGATACAGACTGTGGATTAAAGGATAATCCAGATTATTTTAGTTTGCCATGTTCTTCTTTTGTACACACCTTTCATGTGAAAAATATGGGGGCTGCTATTGCGTACCCCATTCTGATGCTAGTGCTAGTTGCCTGGCTGTTATGCTGACCAACTAGCATCAATACTTTGTGCAATAGACCTAGAACAAGTACGCAGATTAAAAAAAACAAAAAATCATGCCATTATCCACACCAGGTCAGTGACTTAAGGTGCCCATATGCCTTGCGATTATCGTATCAAAAATGAACGCGAACGCGTTTTCGTACGGTCATCGGCCAGTTGATGGGAGGTGCACGATTACTGTTACTGTACAACTGGCCGAATTTGGTTGAACGGGCAGGCTAGAAAACTTTTGTCGAAACGGACGAAAATCAATGGATTAGTGGCGTTTTCACTCAAAAAAATCGCAACATGAACATTGCACGTGCACAAATGAAGATCTGTTCTGTCGATCGACAAAATCCGGCCAGTTAGTATTGCTGATGAACGATTATCAAAATCTACATTGGTCTGTGCATGATGGGCTAAGGTGTATGGGCAGCTTAAAGCTACTGAACACTAAGGATGGGCTCGGGCGTGTTCGCAGTTCCACATGCTGAGCCCGCCAGGAAGCTGACAGCGCGCAGTGCCAATCGCAGTCACTGAGACATTTCCCGATCTCTGCAGCTGCGGACCGGGAAAAAGTCTCAGTACCTGTGATTGGCGCTGCGCGCTGTCAGCTTCCTGGCGGGCTCGGCACGTGGAGCTGCAAACACGCCCGAGCCCATCCTTACTGAACACAAGAAGGTCAACATGATAGCCAAGCAAATATATATATAGCACGGAGAGATTATTTTTATTGCTTATTCAGTAATACAGAAGCGAGAAGCAGTTTCAAACATCTATGCTTTTGTTCAAGCTAGAGTTTACAAAGTAGCTAACGGTATAGATAGCCCAGAACCAGAATTACATAGTAGCATAGCAAACAAACATATACATACTAAACTATACAAATTAACAACAGGTGTCTCTGCTGATCTTAACACAGGATTAACCCAATGTTTCCTTAGTTCAACACATACACCTAAAAGTGCCCATACACCTGACGAATATCACACGGTGATCCCGCGATCGTACGATAATCGTAAGGTGTATGGGCAGCGTGCGACTGCATTTACTGTAAGGTCGCACAACTTTCGTCTTACGAGCACGCTAGAAAACCCGCCGAAAATCGTGCAATTTTCGGCGGGTTGGTAGCGCGATCGTAAGACGAAAGCCGCACGGGCCGGTGCGCAAGCGCACACTGCCCACTCAGCATTGTGATCATCGGCAAGCCCTCCCCTGTCCAAGATGGGCAGGTCGTACGAAATGTTATTCATCTTACAACCATCGCACAACGAAAGTCTTGCAATGGTTGTAAGGTGTATGGGCAGCTTTAGGCCCTATTCACACCTAAGCATTTTGTGTACACATGTCAAATGCGCGGGGAAAATGTGAGCTTTAACCCGCGTTTGTGAGACACCTAAAAACACGAAACGTGCTTGCTGTGCCATCACTAGTAAATGGCAACCCAAAAGAGGCCAGGCAAACATTTGCACGTAGAAAAAAATGCGGAATACATGTTGCAGATTTCGCACATTGTTATTGCGGTGCAGCACATGGTGCAGTAAGGTGTGTTAGGGTGTTGTTAACACTGAACAGTACCGCAGTTTTGATGTACCCTTTGGCAGCGTTTCTCCAAATTTTGTGGCACCCTTTAAAAGTATGCAAAATCTCGAGGCACCCCAGCCTTATATGTAAAAATGTAAAAAAAACAAAGTGTGGTTTCCCTCAAAATCTATAACAAATCCTTATCCTAGAGTGGGGTATGGTATGGATTTTAGGGGGGGACCACACGCAAAAAACAAACTCTTCACACTAAAGTCCCCTCTTTCATATCAGAAGCCCCCTTTCCCATCAGATTTCCCAATGTTCATGTCAGAGTGCCCCCTTCACATCAGGAGCAGCTCATTAGTGGTTGGCTGCAGAAGAAGGACTGAAGCCCATAGTAGGGATCTGCACTGGTGTCCAGCATGAAGCCAGTCAGCACCTGTCCTGGTTTTTAAGCTCACCTGTCCTACTAATCTCAGTTGGCTTGACTGCCCAGCTAGGTGTGTGATCAGTCCAGCCAGCCATGTCTGCAGCCAGAGCCCAGACAGTTTATGACAAGTGGCATCACCCACCCTCCAGGTGCTGGGCCAACGAGCTCATCATCACCCGGTCACCTTTCCTTGCACCCTCCAATGGCACCTTTAGGTTTGAAGATGAGGAGGTTTATGAACGGGAAAACAAAGGTACATTGTGTGTCTATGGCAGTCTGTGTGTGCTACCTGATCACCGCCCTGCCCCATGTCTGGAAGGGGAGGAGGAGGAGGGCAGCGCTGCTCTGACTGTCCCATTGTGTTGGGTGATCGGTGCGGTGCCAGGGACATGAGAGCAGCGCAGCTCCCGGATCAGATCACTTGTCAGGGAGTGTGCAGCCCTTGTGTGATCTCCAGACTGGGGACATGTACTGTGTGCAAGACTTCTGAACTGTCCTTGGGATCTCTGCAGGGGACATGGAGGAGGGAAGAGCCCGGTCCCAGACTGTGACCACTACTAGCAGCTCCAACTGTGACACCTTCACCACTGCAAGCCTCTCCTATGACAGGAGCTTCATCACCACTGCGCCAGGGCTGCTCCTGCTGGCAGAGACAGTGAGTATGGCATCACCTTCCATATGTCAGCCCTGTCCCATCCCTTGTGTGCATGAAGCTGGATTCATGGGATATTGTGTGTCTAACTAACTTTGAATTGGACAGGGAGGGGTTAAAGTGATAGGAAACTGATATTAAAGTTATTAAGCTATTTCAAAAGCTGATTGATTCACCTACACTGCTGCTCCTTGATGTCTAAAAGTTTTAGTTTACTGCAGAATCAGCTGGTCCCCCCCCCCCCCCCCTCCCCCCCCCCCCCAGCACTGGTCCTGATATCCTGTGTTAGGGAGGCTCCTTTCCATTGCAGGGTCCTATGGAGCCACCTTTTGTATGTACTACTACGCTGTGGGTGTCTTCACATTGACACAGATATAGCAAGGCAAGCTGCTCTCTGCTCCCCTCTCCTTCTTCCTCCCTCCAAGTTAGTAGATGGACATCTGCTGAAGTCAATCGGTCCCTTGTGATCTTGTACTGGACAGGCAGCTAAGGGAAGCCGAGAGAGTTGGAACTATTTGGAAAACATCATCACTGTATGTGCTTGGGGGGGGGGGGTCAATATAAAGAAATACTTTGCAGGACAATGTATATTTGCTTCATCTTAATTCAATATTGAAATAATGTTTTAGCGTTTCATACTACTTTAAAGCCAAACTACTACTATTTCAAATGTTGATGAAATCCACTTACAATGGATGCTGCTTCCTGATGTTTAAAAGTTTGTTTCCTGCAGAATCAGCTGCTCCCCTGACCTCTGGTTCTGATATCCTGTTTTAGGGTGGCTCCTTTTCCTTGCAGGGTCCAATGGGGCCACCCTTGTGTGTGCTAGTAAGCTCTATGTGTCTCCACAGGCACAGCAGGGCACGTCAAGCCCTTGCTCCCTTCTACCCACTCCTTCTTCCCTTCTCTAAGCTAGTAGCGATACCTCTGTTATAGTCTGTTCTGTCCCTTGTGAGCTTGTACTGTACAGGAAGTTCAGGGAAGCCGAAATGAGAGATTTGGAGCTGTTTGGAAACATGATGAGTGTAAGTGTTTGGGCAAAAATGTAAAGAAATACTTTGCTGGGCAATGGATATTTGCTTGATCTGGATTCATTATTGAAAAAAGTTTGCGCTTAATACCATTTAACAGGCATAGTCCACTTTAAAAGATCAATATATGAATGCCCACATTCATAAAAGGGGGAAAATGGGCATTTATTATTTTTGGCACCAGTAATGTACTGCAACAGCGATCGGTGGATTGGGACTATATTGCTCTGGCTCCTGCAGATTGTTCTCCAGTCCCTGTCCATACTGACTGAGGTGCAGCTTTAAGCCATTGGACGGGAGGAAGAGTGAATGGACTGCAAGTGCAGTGACGTCAAAGCGCTTGGATTCCATTGAGAACTACGTCCCTCTGCCGCGGTGACTGATGTAGTTTCTCCATTCACAGATCCTGTCAAGGGGTCTGTGAATGGATGATGAGGCTGTGACACACAGATTACAAAAAAGTCAGGAGCCTGCGGTGAGAAGAACGCCGTGATTCCGGGAAGTGAGGGGGCAGGAGGGGAAGGGATTGCGATATGACTGTGTTTTATGTTCTACCCTCAATGTGCTTGTAACATGAAACAAGGTGTTAAAGGAGAACTATGGGGTTAAGGCTTTTCCACATAGTTCTCCTTAGGGTAACGGGAGGACACAAACTAGTGTCCTCCCGTCACCCTAGGCTCAGTATACCGCAAGCTTTAGCTCGCGGTATACTGAGACGCCGCAGTATACCGCAAGCAGCTGTTCGCGGTACACTGAGATGCTGAAGCGGATCCCGACAATTGTGCCGGGATCCGCCCAGCTGCGTGACCGACAGCTGGCTCTGCCTATCTAGAGGCAGAGCCAGCTGTACCCGCCCCCTCCCGCTGGCGGATCGGAGCGGGAAATCCAGCCCCTCCCCTGTCATGGCAGAGAGCCGTGACAGGATCGAGAGGTGAGCGAACGCCGCTATGTGTTCGCTCACCTCCCGATCTACTGAGCCGACTTGTGACAGTCTCATTGTCACAGGTCGGCTAGAACTATGAGGTGAGTGAAAAGCACTCACCTCATAGTTCTCCTTTTAAACGTAAACCGCCTTTAAAACCCCGGCCAGGTTATTTATTTATTTTGCAGTGTACCATTGGGGACATTTTCCTTTGCTTCCTGTCCGAGAGACTCAACAGGAAGTTAGAGGAAATGTCCCAAAGTGAAGGGAGTTCTCTTCTTAGGCTAGCCATACACGCATTGTTTTCTTTCAGTCAGCCCGCACAGTGTAGCAGAGAAAATTACTAGATTTCCCTCATCTGTGCAAAACAGCATGGGTAGAGGCATCTTCAGTGTTGGCTGTTGTATTCAGACAACTGCAACACCTGCGGCTGTCTGCATTCCATGACTTCATCCTTAGGGTCCCCACACACCTTACGATTATCGTACGATAATCGCGGGAAATCCCGCGATGGTACGATGATCGTAAGGTGTGTGGAAGCCGTGCAACCTCTACTACTGTAAGGTCGCACCACTTTAAACTTACGGACATGTTTGAAAACCCGCTGAGCATCGTACGATGTTCGGCAGGTTTGTGGCATGTCCGTATGATAACAGCCGCACGGGCCGGTGTGCGCAAGCGCACACTGCCCGTTCGGCATTGCGGTCATCGGAAGCCCGCCCCTCAGGGGGCGTGGCTTGCGATCATCGCAAGTACGATCTGCCTATGCAACATAGGCAGATCGTACGTTTTTTTAAGTACCTTACAACCATCGCAAGACAAAAGTCTTGCGATGGTTGTAAGGTGTGTGCCAAGCCTTACTGTTCAGCTGACAATTTTCCATTTGGATCAGTTGGTTTTTCATTTGACTTTTGTTGAGCCCTGTTTATCTGTAGCAAAAATGAAGGGATTGCCAGGGGGCATACTGCTATCTCTCCGTCACTGAGTATTGTATTCACTCACAACACTTGTGATTGCCTGAATACTGTAAGGCAGGAGTAGGCAATTCTGACCCTCCAACTGTGCTTTAACTACAAATCCCAACATGCATCTGCCACTGGGGGTCAAGCCTGTAACTATCAGTCTTGCAATGCCTCATGGAACTTGTAGTTCCATAACAGCTGGGGGGCTGGAGTTGCCCACCCCTATCCCAAGGCCAGTAAAAAATGCTGCTTTTAGAGGCCTTTTTTTTATATGACTCTAAACGCAGCTCTAATTCAGCCCATGTGTCCATTCACATTGTGGAGTTTAGATACACATTTTAGAGCAGAGAGGCATAAAAATAAACTTTTTTACGCTGGATTTTTCTGCCGGAAAGATCTAGCATGGATGGGAGTATTTTACTATGCCTGTGTGTATAAGCTCTTACAGTCACTACATCTGATTGGATCCAGTCCCTATTCAGCCACCAATTTTCCTGCAGCTCAGTGGATTTTTTAAATAACTTTTGTAGAGCCGGGTGGTGGTGGTGCTGCTCAGCAGATTCAGCCAAAATTTTCAATTTGTGTATGGCTAGCATAAGACAGGTGTCCCCATTAGGTTTCCCCTTACCTCTTGTTCTGGGGCAAACTCTAATATTTTGCATTTTCCCCTCACTCTCTTCTTTTGCTGGTCACCAGTACAAGTAGAGCGGTCAATCTCTCCAACAAGCTCGACAAAGGGTCTAGCCCTTCCTCTGGCTATCCAAAACTTTAAAAGACACAATGTTGCCTAGAGACGCACTTTAAAGAAATAGGACTGTAATTCTATTATGCGGTGGGTCAGAACTGAACATTTTGGACAGAGTTTCTATTTTAACTATACTATTGGGTTTTCAAATTAAAGTGACATTAAACCCCCAGATTTTTTAACGTAAACCAATACTGTAATGTGTGCCTTACTGTAATCCATGGTAGTTTCCCTTCTCTTTGCTGCTCTCCCTTTTAAATCTGTATCTCTTCTCATGCTGGGCAGAACTTCTGTTTTGCAGCAGACTGCCTTGTCTCTGAAATGGATACATGGTGTCTGTGTGTAGGTTTGCAACCTGAGCCAGCACTACAGGAAGAGGCACTCAGCTGCAAAGGGAAGTTCTCCCCAAGCATGATAAGAGATATGGATTTAAAAGGAAGAGCAGCAAAGAGAAGGGAAACTACCATGGATTACAGTAAGGCACACATTTCAGTATTGGTTTATGTTAAAAGATCTAAGGGTTTAATGTCACTTTAAGTGAAACAAAAAAGTAGCAAAATTCAGTCCAATGATGCAAATAAGTAACAGAAAATACAGCTTAATTTTGTGAATGATCGGGGTATACAATGCATAGCTAATACGTCGTAGGCTGTGGCCATGGCACCGTGGTGTGCCTTCTAGCTTTCTCAGGGATGCCTCAAAATGTTGTGGTATTGGGACTGTGATGTGAAGGGGGCTCCTGATGTAAAGAGAGGACTCTGATGTGAAAATGGGGCTTCTGATGTGAATGGGGGGCTCTTTTTATATATAGGGGGGGCTACTGATACAAAGGGTCACTTTGATGCGAAGGGGGTGGGATGTTAATTTGAAGGGGACACTTCAATGTGAATGGGGAAACCCACTTCATGTGTTTTTACATGTGTGGAAGTCAATGGGAACACAAACGCAGGTTGATGGAGATGAACTGTAGATCCAAGTTCACCTGTCAATAAACACAAAATAATCTCAGAAGAATCTTAAAACTGATGTCAAATGCATGTAGAATGTGCCTGAAAGCAAGCTGCATTTGCCCACTGACACAAGCCCAAAATTCAGAGCGTACATGGCTTGTAACAGTACCTTCTATCCCCTCCATTCTGTAAAGTGGCTACTAAATCTACACGGCTTACAACCTGATTTGAGGATCTAAATAAAGTTGCTATTTAAAACCCATGTGAGATATGATAAGCAAACAAAACAATGGCCAGGGCTTTGAAGTAGTAAGAGTCACAGTTTCAATTAGGAAGCTCCAAACAATGGTATACAAATATCCCCATTATCTACAGATCTAATGAAGATATTACACAAGCAGAACTTGATATGGCAACATAACCCTTCCTTCCATCCTGATGCGAAGACTATGGACTTGATGTGATTGCCCAGAGATTTTCAGATTGTTTTAAAGATCCTGTGTATAATAATGAGTGCTTCCTATAGTAAGAAGCACACTTCTTCAGCATCTAGGATTGCCACATCTTTGCCTAGAGAGAGCAATGAGCTGTCAAATGGATGGAGCAGTAAATGGTCCATTCTATGGCCACTCATGCAAAATGGCATTGGGGTCGATTTATAAGCCCATTCACACTGGATCTGTTGTGTTGCAATAGGTTTTTCAACGGATGCTAACAGAAGGGCACAGAAAAATGAATGGATGTGAATGGGGCTAGTTCACACCGCTCCGTTCCCGAACATGCACTACTTTTTTT
>NW_017306960.1:107687-119659 GCF_000935625.1 Nanorana parkeri | reverse complement strand
ACTTCTTTTTTTTTTTTTTTTTTTTTTTTTTTTTAGCGCACTGTAAAGCAACAGATCCGATGTGAACAAGTCCCATTCATTTTTCTGTGCCCTTCTGTTCGCATCCATTGAAAAACATTTTGCAAAGCAAGGGATCAGAAGGAAACCAGAAGTTACAATTGCAAGTCAATGGACCCTCTGTTGAAGTGCAATTTCCTTCCAATTTTGGTGTGAATGCACCCTAAATGTTTTGCTGAATGGACGCTGTTAACACGGCACTAGTGCCTCAAGATGGCACTGACGAGTATGGGAAATATACTCATTGGCGCCACCTATGGGGGCTTGTGTGAAGGCATCTGTCCGGCTATAGGCTGGATGGAAGTTGTATAGATGAACCTAATACCGGTAGTGTACTGTATATTAGGTGGATAACTATAGTTGCGCTAGGAGTATTAAACGTGTCTAAAACAATAATAATAATAATAATAATAATAATAATAATAATAATAATACTACTGTATATTACCTGCAGCTGATTTATTTCCTACTGCAGTATAATAAATACTTGAAACTTAGTTGTGCAATGGCTGGTAACCTGTAATTTTGAACAATGCTGAGTTTCAGGTTGCTTGCACTAAACTCTTTCATTCCTTATTTCAAATATTGAGGCACTTCATTTTGAGAGTAGTTGAGTCTGTGTATACAAGATAACATGCCTTCTCTAAGTAGTAAGTAGTCATTGGTTTTGAAAGCATTCTTGTTCATCTGCCCAGCTTCACTGGGTGTGCCTGTAGTGCTAGTGACCTGTACTGTGCCTGCGTTGTCCTCACATTGTCAACATGACAGCCTTCAGTTCATGCTGGAGCATTCGCACTGGTATACAGCAGTTCTGACAGTTTACTGCTCCAGGCCTGGTGTTTAGGCAAGATGTACATTCTAACTATTGCACATGTGTTAAAGTACAGTGTACCAACATGGTGTCTAATCGGCACCCCCAGTTTGTGAAACACTGTCGTACATGTCACAGATTTTTTGCCATCACTTGCATTAAAGGTAATTTCAAGAAAGCTTCTTCCGCATGTTCTTGAATACTAATTAGAAGGAATTGTTGTTTACCTTCAGTTGCACGCAAAACGCAATTATAATGTAAGTGATGTCAAGGTATAGAAACTGTTTGCATGCCTCATTTGAAAGGCCATTCACATTGGAGTGTTGTGCACGTTACCATGCATTTAGCGCACACTAATGCACAGTCCACCTGTGCATTAGTGTGCTAGGTGGGTTGTATTGCCATTCATTTGAATAGCACCTCAGCACGCTTAGCTTTAAGCCCAACCTGCGCTAATGCAATAGCATGTGTTGCATTGCCAAGAAGGAAAAGTAGTTCTTCAACCGCGTTGCAACACAAAACCACCGGGAGGTGCACTGGGGTGTCATTCATGTCGTTAATAATGGCAGTTTCACATGAGATGCTTAAAAGGATGTAGTCTTCTCTTCACAAATCCCATTATGTATCTGTCTCTAGGAGTCATGTTTGTGCCTGTGTGAATCTTGCAACGTTTAATAGGATTTGCATTTCCACAACAGCTGAAGGGCCGGAGTTTACCCACCCCTGCCCTAAGCCCCAGAACATTGTTTTGCCTCTGCCTGTTTCTGGAGAATATTCTTCAGTAGATAGTGAGAAGGTAAAATGTAAGGGGTTTTTAAATATTTATTCTGCCCTTGGCAATCACTCAGGGGTTTTTTTCCCCAGTTATGTCGACCAGGCTTTGCAGACAGCAGCCTTGGGTGAAGGCGTGGATTCCGCTCGTTTTGCTCGTTTGCGGCTATTATATAGCCACAAACATATGGAAGCCACCATATTATGGCGCTTGTACCATTTTTGCGGGCCGCGCAGTTTCGTACAGCATGGCCGCCGCAAAAGTCTGACCAATGCACATTAAAGTGCATTTTTTTTTCTGTTTAGAGCAGCCAGCCGAATACGTGCAGACAGCTGCTTCTGTGTGAATAGAGCCTTAGGCCT
Organism: Nanorana parkeri; assembly: GCF_000935625.1. Taxonomy (NCBI): domain Eukaryota; kingdom Metazoa; phylum Chordata; class Amphibia; order Anura; family Dicroglossidae; genus Nanorana; species Nanorana parkeri. The sequence continues at coordinate 117,657 of NW_017306960.1, read as the reverse complement.
GATTCACACCTAGGCGGCACCGTTTTTGCGCGTCTCTACGCGCGTTAGCAGCATGCGCTTATTTGCGCGTTGTGCACATACATGAAGTCGCACGTTTTGACTGGCAGCTCATAAAACATTGCAGGCAATGGAAGAACACTCATTTCAACGCATGAAATGTGCAACATGCTTCTACCGCACAATTTTTGGGCATTTCCAATGAAGTCTATGGGGCAATAAAAGCACTTTTATCTGCCCAAAGAAGCTCATGTACCTTTTCGAGCGTTTGGTGTTTTTCTGCTCGGTTGTGAACCGGGGCCATTGAAAATCGTGGGATTTCTTGTGGTTTGGGCATTTAAAAGCGCTTTTGCAACTGCTCAAAAACTCCTAGGTGTGAGCCAGGCCTTAGGGTAGAGGCTGTGATTAAAGGAAATAGAGAAGGTGGTTGTTGTTTTTTTGTTTTGTTTTTCAGTATGTGTAATTTCCACAACTAAAAATGACTTGCAAATTATCTTGGGACAAATGAATTGGTACTTCCCATTTCTAAAAAAAAACATTTTGTACATTGACCTCTTAAATTCAGTAAGGTACTGTGCAGCAGTGTCCTACAAGGAGACCATTATTTAAAAAGCCATATTGGCACAGATTGGGAAGAACAAAAGATCACCTGTGTCCAAAATAATTCAATCCCCAGTAAGAGAAAATTAGAGCAATTAAACAAATTTAATTAAAATTACACTGATTTCGTTGTTATGCACAAAGGGTTGCTAAACTTCTGAAAGCTTTCTAAGACCTTTTAAGTAAAACTATGCTGAGCATAGTGAAACTTTATTTTTCTGTATTCAGAATTCTATTGGAATATTTAAAAAGGATATATCAAAATGCTATGATCGTGTATCTGCCAAGCTCTTGTTTTTCTTCTCCCCATGATATGTAGTGCCTTTTTTATTGTTTTACTTGTTCTTAAAGCAACCCTTTCACTAGATATGCGTTGGCCTCTGTCACTACCATGTCCTGCAACACTGCTCAGCAGGGTACACGACATCCAACACAGCCAACGTTGCCAATACCAGTGGCAGCCATTGGTTAAGCAAAGACTTGAGTTGCCAACCACCCGGATTGGTGAGTATTGTATTACAAATCTTGTAGTGCTGCATGCTTTATTTATTTTTGGGTCTGACGGGTCTCTTTTGATAGCACAATCAAAAGTACTGCATTCATGTCTCGGTCTACTGCAATGAATGTCAGTCGTCAACATGGTAAAATATATATTTATAGTGTTGATTAGACATCTTCATTATTAACTTCTAGCTGGCTTTCTGCTTGCTCCAGAAATTTGGCTGACCATCAAACGAGTCATATTAACTGCTAGGATAGTAATATGTAATTACCACCATGACTGCTTCTCTCCTTTTTGTAATTGTTGCTTGAATACAGAGAAGAAAAGAGGAGCCTTCATGTAAGTTTTGTATCGCAGCATGATGACTCAAAATGTTTTAGCCACCGTGTGTTAAGAAAAGATCATAATAAAGACTTAGAGTTGTAAAGTCCCAGCATATATTATCCGGATCCAACATCAGTATTGTAACAGGAATACATACTAGAGTTTTTTTGATAATTAAATCCAAAGCAAAATCCCTTTTTATGTAGTGCAGGGGTGGCAAACTCAAATTCATCGGGGGCCGCATCATCAGTATGGTTACCCTCAAAGGGCCGGTTGTATAGGACTATGCATCTACTCTTTATTATCATAAATAGTTGCCTCTGCATTCGGTTGCTACTGGTTTTATAAACTGCGCCTCCTGGATTCCCAGTGTGCTTTGCATCTCTTTCCCTTCTGCTTGATGATGTGATACGATCTCAGTTTCTCAAGGCTACATACCCCATCATTTACTGTTTCCAGCAAGCAATGATGATGTTGCATTGTTCAGATGTTGAGTTGTAGTTCAGATGCAGACTCGATAAGCTGTGACACAAGGACGTGCATATTCCCAGGGATGAGTGAAATTGTGTCAGTGCATTGAGGAAGTACATCCTATGAGCATCTTCAATAAGCAAGTGTACAAACTTCTCGGTTGATATGGGTATTAAGAGTGGGATAGAACTTATGGAAATCCAATATACTGTATTTGCCGGCGTATAAGACAACTCTGCGTATAAGACGACCCCCCCCCCCCTACTTTTTGTGTTTAAAATATAGGTTTTGGGCTATACTCGTCGTGTAAGACGAGTATAGCCCAAAATAATGTTTAAATGCACCCACTACCCACTCGGGAATACAGTCTCTTACCTTGTCCACGATCCCCGCTGTGTCCTCTGTCTTCCGCTGAGTCAATCACGGCAGGCTTTGTATCATGAATACAGGCTTTGTATTCATTAATACAAAGCCTGCCGTGATTGGCTCAGCGCGGTATACTGTATGTAGCTGAAGCTACATACAGTATACCATATCCTTCTGTATGTACCCGGCGTATAAGACGACCCCCGATTTTTGGGGGATGTTTTAAGTTTTCAAAACCCGTCTTATAAGCTGGCAAATACGGTACAAATGCATATTTCTTTTTAGTTTTTGACCATGGCTACCCTTTATTGTGGACATTTAGTGGGGGAAAAAAATGCCAGGAGATAATTAGCAGAAAAGACGTTGCATGTCTGTATTGCCAAAACACAAAACGTTTCCCCCTAGCAAATGTGTGGGTTTTTTTTTTTCTTTTTTTCTTTACTCTTTCACAATAAAGAGTATGCTCCAGGGATGTGCGGTCAGGGGAGGCAGAGCCTCGCCTAGTATTATGCAGGAAAAAGCTCTCAGCTTCAAGTCTGAAACTGACAGCTTTTTTTCCATTCAGAGGGCTTGTTACAGGTTACACAGCAGGGAAATCCTCCCCACTGTGTAACTTATCATGGACGGAGCGCTGCCCGTTAATTACAGGCAGCGCTGCATCCAGCTATTGACAGGTTACACAGCAGCGGGTTTCCCCACTGCTTGTGTAACCTTACTAGTGAGGCAAGAGCTGTCAGTCTCTACTCTGTGTTAGAGGCATGAGCTCTGTGGATGGCTTGGACCAATAGCAAAGCGCCATTGGTCCAAGCTGTCCAATCAAAAAAAAACCAAGAAAAAAAAAAAAACCCAGTAAGTACATCGATCTCGATGCCTCACCAGTGACGAGCAAGTGAGGAACAGGGAGGCTCCTCCCTTCCTCCTCCCCACACGGCTTGGTTACCGAGCCGAGGGTGGGGCTTCGGCAGGATGGGGCAGAGCTTCGGTGGGCTGGGGGATTTCACTGGTATGTTCCCAGCTTTCAGAGGGACTTTTCTTTACCTGCGGTCAGTGACGATGCTTTCACCAGACAGGAAGTAGGTCAAAATCTGTAACGGGGGCACAACATTAAGATCCCCCTGCATGCTTTATCCTACATGGTTATTCACAAAAGGGTGAAGAGTTTGGAGATGGCAGGAGAAGTGAACAATCTAGGACAACATAGCTGATCTGGAAAGTGAGCTGAATTGGAGAATTTTTCCAAATCAGCTATTTTGGCCTAAATTGTTCACTTCTCCTGCCTTCTCCAAACTCTTCACCCTTTTGTGAATAACCCTGTCACTGGGACAGTAAGTGAGGGGTACATTTCTCTAATGGAACCCCAAGCAACCATAAAAACCCAACAACAGTGTTTGTAGCTCTTCCACACTTTAATACTAAAAAAAAAAAAGGTTTTGGCTGGACATACACTTCAAAGCGAACCATCAATTAAAACTCCACTAACCTCTTCTTTAGCACTATATAAAACTTCTAGGTCAAAATGGAAAAAAAAATAGCAAAAAACAGTAAAAGGGTCTTGCATAGTCTCCAGCTCCAGACCCGTTCACTAAGTGACAGTGATGTCACACAGCCTATCTGTGCCTGCAGGGGATCTTGCGAAGGTGTGGTGTGACTTGCTATCCCATCGAAGGAATCGTGCATACGGGCATAATGCAGAGCAAATACAGGCACATTTTCATTTCTGTTGGCATGCACACAGAAGAAAGTGTCCAGAAACTTCCGCGTTCTGAAACCTAACCCCTGTGTGCATGCACTATTGTCAGCGTTTAGGATCGCACATCGTGTACAGGGTTTTCTATCCATACATTGCTATGGACAGATATCTACAGCAGCTGTGGCTGCTGGGCGCCACAAATATAGGCATACATCTGTATTTGCTCCGCATTCCGCCCATCTGCATGAGCCCTAACAATGTCTGTGCACAAAGGGTGTTGTAAGCTTTTTCTTGCTCCCAGTCTCATGTCACAGCTTCATAGGTATCCCTAGATGGCAACGGTGATAACTGTAAAGACAGGCAAAGGTTTCCAAAAGAACGCCGGAGAATCTTATTAACCCTTGCAGTGGGGCTACTCCCACACGGTAAGGGATGAATGTTTGTTTTGGTTTAGGGAGGAAAATAAAAAGGTAATACTCGCCTGATCCTTAGAGCCAACTTGCTCTTAAACCGGTCCCTGGAGCCTTTCTCCCCCTCTGCTGCAGTGTTCTAAGGTCACATAAATCATCATGTTCTATACAGGGCGTAGGATGTGAGGACGCCGAGGGATATTCCATCGCTGAGCAGAGCAGGAGACAGGCCTCAAGGAGAGCTTGAGCCAACCAGCTCCGAGGATTTTCATTTTAATATAATCCATTTTTTTTCTCTCTGCTAAGCCAGTATCAGCGGGGTTTCCAGGACACGGCTCAAAATTGGAGCAGCGTATCACTACTTTCACTTAACGGGACCATCCACTGATATATACAGGCCTACACGGATGCCTTAAAGTGGTCATATCTTTATATTCTGTTGGTTTTAAGCCATGCTTCTCCGACATGTTATGCACTATATTTAACATAATGCTAATCAAGCCAAAGCTTTTTTTATTTTCATAGTTTAGAATGGAGTGAGCAAGTGTTAGACCCTTTTATCAGTTATTGATTGCTTTCTTGATACCCTATGTGTGAGATTTCACCACGCTCCCTTCCCTAGTGACCTGTGTCTGACAGAACAGAAAGTGATGGGAAATCTTGGCACAGACAAGGAGCCCCAGAATAGGTCAATATCTACGGGGCTATGTAGAGTTGGTGGGTAGAGGGGTCTCTACGCTAGGCAGGCAACTAACCGTGTTTGGCCAGATTAAAGGAGTTGTAAAGACCCAGCATATACTATCCTGTTATAACATCAGCATTGTAATAGGAATACATACTAGAGTTGTTTTAGATAATACAATCAAAGCTTAAATGAAACAAATATTTTATGTAGTGAGTGCTGCCTTCTACCTACCCATCACTTTCACCAACTTCTAACAGTGTGCTTTGCATTTATTTCCCTTCTTCTTGATGTGGTGCAGTCTCAATTTCCCTCGTCTACGTATCCCATGATGCATTGCTTTTAACGAGCAATGATGATGTTACATTGTGAGTAGTTCAGACATTGAGCTGTTGTTCAGACGACAGGCTCTGAGAGTTGTGACACATGGATGTGCATATTCAGAGGGCTGAATGAAATGGTGTCAGTACATTGAGGAAGTGCATCCTATGGGCATCTTCAATAAGTACTTTTCACCATTGTCTGGATGTGGTTTATGAGTGGGATAGAACGTATAGAAAAAATAATTTTTAGTTTTTGAGCATAGATACTATTTAAGGTGTGTGTGTGTGTGTGTGTGTGTTGTTTTTTTTTCTTTTTTAAGGTGATGCATGTCAAGGACACACTTGTATGACTTGAGGCCAAATAAAGTAAAGTTTGTCATCCATGAAAAGAGGTTGTCACTGCATGACATGCAGTCAATACTTTTCCAGTCTTTGACCAGGAACATGTATGCAGTAAATGAAGCGGGGACCCTAATTTGGTTGCTTTTCATGTCAGTGACTCAGTGTTTTAAGGCATCGGATCAGCTTAACAGCCAGGCAACTTACATTTTCAGACGTGGTTAGCAACAACAAAAAAAGCCTCCATATTTTTCTTGGATTGTTTTATGTAGTACACGTATAACATTTTAAAAGGGAAACCGTTGACTTTTAAATGCAAGATATATTTGTGAATGTGATCAATTCAACATAAATATTCATGTGTGTTTAAAGGCATTCTAAACCCCCCCAATATATTTCAGCATACCAGTCTTTAGATGTGGTGGTTGCATTTGTTTTCTTTTTTTCAGACAAGTACATTTTCTGCAAGTGCAAAAAATAACAATTTGGTCTTGTCGGAATTTGTTTTCTTGGAGCTTCCTGTGCACTGAACTGATGTATCAAACAATCATATTAGTTTTCCCACCTACATCCTATAAACAAAAGAATTCCCTCTATGTAAGGCCCCATTCACACAGGGCATTGTGGGATTCCTGCGGCAAGAACCTACGGAATCCTGCACAAGGAATCCCAGGTATCTTTTACAGCTGCGGTCACTGTACCCAATGTAGTTGGTGACAGCAGCCACATCAGTCAGCGGCAGACCACATGTAGTCGTACATGATATGATTTCATGCGGTTTGTGATAGATGACTGTCGATGGACCCATCTATCCTGCTTCGAGATAATCATCTATTTCAAACTACATGTAATCATACCATGTATGTTTACATACGGACTGCCGCTTACAGATGCGGCCACTGTTCCCTTGTCATTTACTTTAGGCTGTACCGCATCTTAATGGGGACACCTGGCATTCCTGATGCTTGAATCCCAGAACGTCCTATGTGAATTGGGATTAATGGGAAATGAGATTTGTAGTGCGGGTGACAACCATGGCTTCCCCCAGGGCCATTCCTATAATAAGGCAGCCTGAGACGGTTGCCTCAGGTGGGGGGCGGGAGGTCACGTGGGGGGGCAGGAGGAGTGGTAGTTGCATGCCACCTCCTATCTGGCTAGAGTGACCCAGGTTGCTAAAAACTCTCAGCAACCTGTGACGCCCGGTCTGACGTCCCAAACAGCTCACTGAGATCACTGGTTGCCAGGAGCTGGGCAGGACGCTCTGACTGGGGTCCTGACCAGCTCCTGGCAACCAGTGAAGTCAGTGAGCTGGGTGGGATGCCAGACAGAGGCAGAGCCAGAGGTAAAAAGTGTGGGGACACCCCTAGCTTCCTCTATACAATGTGTGAGCGAAGCCACCTGTGATGGAGGAGGTTAAAATACACTTTAAAGACTTGTATAGTATTTTTTATTTTGTGTGGTTATATCTGATCATTCCACTGGGAAACTCCTTCAATGTTCCTGGTAGTAAAAGCACAAGGTTCCTGAAGTTTGTGGTAACATGATGACCAACGATTGGAATGGTAATGGTATTTTCATTGTTTTGCCACTACAACTACTAATGTGTTTTGGTCGTGCACTCTATTGATTTCTGTGATTGGGAGCTTACAAATAAAAACCCAAGGCCTCTGTTGCATTCATATGCAAATGCGTGTGGAGACTGACAATATTGTTTCCAAATAGGTCTGCCAAGGCAACGTAAACACAAATAGAAGTCTGTATACAGAAGATATGATTGCTTGTCTGAAGAGACTGGTTTGGTTTAGTGTGACTTTCACAAGTTGGTAATTTTCTGGAAAAGTAAAGTACACACAAGCATTTGTCATTTGAGGGCAGATTGGACTCTTTATCTGCACTGTCTAATTCTGGCACCTTGCTGACAGAGCACCAGGAAGTCTCAGAGCGATACCATCAGACAGATACTACAAACAGGTTCATCTTTGTACATTTGTGGTTTTTGTTTCATATTCACATATATATTGCCTGGCCAAAAAAGTCGCACACTTTAATATTTTGCTGGACCGCCTTTTAGCTTTGCTTACGGCACGCATTTCGATAAGCTTATGCAATGTCACAACATTTATTTCCATCCAGAGTTGCATTAATTTTTCACCAAGATCTTGTAGTGATGATGGGGAGAGTTGGACCACTGCGTAAAGTCTTCTCCAGCTAATCCCAAACATTCCAAAGCTCTAGGGTTGCCACCTTTTCTTCAATCGAAACCCGAACACTCTTGCTACGTGCGGACATTTTTGGGGGGAATTGAGTCATGGCTTATTCATATGTAAATACCGCCACCCATTCATATGTAAATATCACAGTTGAGACTGTTTTCAGTGGGGGGGCAGTAGCCCCTATCTTAATTTTGGTTGCCCCTGTCTGCCTGACATCTTGTGTCCGGGTTCCTGCTGCAATGAAACCCGGACACAGCATTCAAAACCCAGACTGTCCGGATGAATCTTGGGCAGGTGGCAACCCTACGAAGCTCCGCTCTCATCGTTGCACTGTATTTTACAAAAGGCATGCATGCAGAGATGTAGCTACAAAGGGGCGAGGGAGGCACTCGCCTCAGGCACAGCTGAGAGGGGGTGCAGCCAGGGCCGGCCTGGTTGCGCCCCTTCACCCCTGTTGCCATGGCAAGCACAGGGCACCATTGGCAACAGGGGTGCCAGGCGGCCAACACAGCCACAGCTCGGCAGGGAGAAGAGGAGCGGCACAGGCTCCTGCTTCTCCTCTGATCCATGCTGCTCTACCCTATAAACACATCCCCATCACCCCACCATGAACTGCATGACTGCATACACAGCACACACATGTCACGGTCCTTGTACCCACAATGTATGCCTAAATGTGCCATAAGCAAAAGTCTCATTTACCCAAAGAAACCTCGGCACAAATCTCTTTAAAAAAAAAAAAAAATGAAACACTTGCATTACATTTGGTTTTCTACAAACAATATAGTGACGGCTAACACTTTTTTGGGGCCTAACGTAAAGCCCATTTCTACATTTGCAAGTGATCAGCATTAATTGTGGTGATATATATGTGTGTGCATTTTTATGACTCGCATTGCTGGCATTTAAAAAACGTTTTATGGCCTTTTTAGTAGGCTGGAGTTCTACAAAGTGAAAGTTTTCTTGCCAGGAAACTCAGTCCGACATTGGTGTTGGATTGTAAAGCAGCTGACCCCCTCCCTGTCAGTCATTGTAATAATGAGTGTTATTTACACAGACTGTCTGAAAAGTACAGCGGTGGCCATTTCAAAAGGTGGCCATGAGGAGATAAGGAGGAAAGGTATAAAAAAAAAAAGTAAGTTTATGTGTTCATATACAGAAACTGCATATGCCTGCTTTTATGTATACTCTGTTTACTTTGCTGGCATGTTTTTAAAAAATACTTCTGCAAAGGTGCAAATGGGCTTTAACCCTTCCCCTGCCACTGACTTAAGGCATATGGAGGTACACAACTGTTTCCAACTGGCCACGTCGCTTTAATGACCCTGAACTTATAATAGAAGAGGAGAGAGCTGTCATGTTAAGGATGCCGAGCGAGGACAGAGGAGAGCTGCTATCAGATTCAGGATGGAGAGCTGGTCTGTGCGTGGCCGTGTGCTTCAGGATAGAGAGCAGAGGATTGATAACAATGTGTAATCTTTACAGATCCTTTCTGTGCAGAACAAACACTGGAGTGATCGCTGATCACTCCATTGTTTGTAAGTAACTGAGGACATGGTATGTGTCCCCAATTATGAATGAACAGGAAGTGCTCTAAATCACTTCCTGTTCATTCATGAGCTTCTGAATGGAGAGGCGCACTCAGTACAAAGGCTTCTGTATGCTCTGCTTTCTTTGTTTTCATGCACCTTAAGGGCTTTCTTGTTTTCTTCATTGTGCATATTTTCTTTCCTTCTGTCCATATTCGATTTAATTTTTCCTTTGGTGTATTCTAGTGTTAGTTCATGCTCAGGTCTGGTTTCTAGAGCGTTAATAAGAGCATTGTATGACTCTGAAAGGCTGCATAGCAGTAATGCCATCATGTGGTTATCTTTAATTTCATGTCCAATTGCACATAGTTCTACAATTTCCAACATGGCATTCATGCATTTCCTGGCCTCTTTATAGCCTCATCTTGTATAGCTTGCGTAGCACATATAGTTTACTGTTTAGGTTTGAACACTCATGCAGTTTTTGTAATGCAGTCCACATACCTTTTTTTTTTTTTTTTTTT
>NW_017306960.1:92156-107500 GCF_000935625.1 Nanorana parkeri | reverse complement strand
TTTTTTTTTTTTTTTTTTTTTTTTTTTTTTTTTTTTTTTGTAGCTGTATTTTCTTTTCTTATGTGGAAAAGCTGGTGGTCTTCCACTAGCAGACTTATACAGGTGAAACTCGTATAAAAAGCACCAAAACCTGGTTCAATGGCCGTGGGATTACTGTGCTTGATTGGCCAGCAAACTCGCCTGACCTGAACCCCATAGAGAATCTATGGGGCATTGCCAAGAGAAAGATGAGAGACATGAGACCGAACAATGCAGAAGAGCTGAAGGCCGCTATTGAAGCATCCTGGTCTTCCATAACACCTCAGCAGTGCCACAGGCTGATAGCTTCCATGCCACGCCGCATTGAGGCAGTAATTGCTGCAAAAGGGGCCCAAACCAAGTACTGAGTACATATGCATGCTTATACTTTTCAGAGGTCCGATATTGTTCTATGTACAATCCTTGTTTTATTGATTGCATGTAATATTCTAATTTTCTGAGATTGTGGATTTGGGGTTTTCATGAGCTGTAAGCCATAATCGTCACAATTATGACAAATCACGGCTTGAACTATCTTGCTTTGCATGTAATGAGTCTATCTCGTATATTAGTTTCACCTTTAAGTTGCATTAGTGAAATAAATGAACTTTTGCACGATATTCTAATTATGCGAGTTTCACCTGTATATGCTTTTGCTTGCTTGTTGTTCTTGTTCCATTCCTCCCATGGGTCCCATAGCGGGTCTGTCTGTACTCAGTACTTGCCATAAGTCATCTTTGCTTGGCAGCATTTCAAGCTTGAACTTCCATAGCTGGTAGTTGGTATTGTTGAGCTTTGCGATTGCAAACTTCATATCAGAACTGCTTGCTATCTTTCAGTAGCTTGGTTGTGGCACTTGTTGACTTGCAGTGTTCTGTTTAGTTCCTGGGCCCATAGGTCTTGAGGAATGCTGAATAAGTGTTACTTGCTCAGAAGTACATTACATATATGCATACAGAATTGTGCAGAAAACATAGAAAGAAAAACAAAATTTCTATGTACCATAGATAAGCATGCACATAGACAAACATTGCACTACAGTGCCACCTACAACTCAAAAGACAAATTACAGTCAGTAATACAGTAAGAATATGCTGTTGCACTTCCAAGAGTATGTAATACACACAGTGCAGGGATCAAGAGTAAGTAACGCACAGAGCGCAGGGGTCAAAAATAGGTAACCTATTACCTATTTTCCCCCCCCCCTCCCACACACACACACACACACCACCAACCTTTTCCAGGACAAAACCACTCGCAGCACAAATTTCCCTACCCCTCCTGAAATGTACTCCCATTGGTGCTGCTTTGCGTCTGTTGAGTGTCCGGATCCTGATGCCACAACTGCCTGCATTGTGCTTAACTCAACTTTGCCAGACCAGAAGCATAGAGCCTAGGAGGAGTTTCACAGCACTTCCTCGGGTTTGTGCTACAAGCCTGAAGCTACCAAACCACACATTAAAAAATAATTGCAGGCAGTAATGGCATTAGTACCCAGAGCACTTACCAAAAGATGTGGGGCACATGCCCCAAGTGCCCTGAGGTAGCAACAACCATAGTGGATGTTGATCACTATAGCAAAAATTGTCATGTGCACCCATCCTAAGACTTTATAAAAGTCCTTCCTGTTTTGGTGCAGTTTGTCCTAGTTCTTCTAATCCATCATATATACTTGTACTACGGTGACTTGTTCCAGAATTGTGTCAAGAGTTACATTGGTGACACTGTGCCAACAGCGTACAATTGGAGAGTGATGTCATCTCTGAAAACTGGTATTTTCTTCTGTTAAAATGTAATGAGGAACCACATCCAGAGCTTAATTACTCAGCCTAACTGCTTAATCTTTCAGACAAGCATGTCATTGCTAGCTGTTGTGCAGCACGCTCTGTGGCATGGAGAAATTGGCACAGTTCAGCAGACAAATATTACCCACCATGATAATCGATTTGCTGTAAAAATATTTCATTGAAATGTCTTTGGTTGGTATAAAAGTATTTTGTAACCTGCTGGCTTATGATTAGTGTTTGATCAATTCAGTCACTCTGGCGATTTTCTTTTTTTTTTCCTTCCACTTTAGTCACAATGTGTAAACTGACATTTATTTCACTTGAAGGAAATATCCCCACTAAAGAGTAATCCCAGTAAACGTTGATCATTTGTGGTTTATGCATCTCTACACTACACAGAAAAATGACAAACTGAAGTGGATGCATCTGTACCTGACTTCATTCCTTGTAGCTCATCAATGTGTGAGATCACTATAGCCGGTAATCTGTTCTTGGGAACACCACTTCCTGAGTCTCTAAATGTACGGTACTCAACTTCTCCATTTGCAGCCAATGATGTCTTCATATCTCACTGGAAGAAGGGGATGTGTTATACAAGACCCCCAATGTGTCATCCTGTTTAGAAACTCTTAGCTGGAATTAAACGTAGAGGATAGTTTTTTTGAGGGCACTTTAGTTAGTTTCACTCAGTGGAGGGCACTTTACTTCCAGGAATCCTGACTATTTTGCACTGGTGGTTTGTAGTAGCCATACCTCCCAACAAAAGAATTTAAAAATGAGGATAAGATAGGTGTCAGGACATGTGGTGAAGTGACTATAGCTCCATAAATCCCCCAAGCAATTCTATATTTTCTGACAGCAGATGCCCTATAGAATAAAAAAAAAATGACTGCATTTTTTATGTCACACCATATTTCCGCAAATGTTTATCAAATGGATATTTATAGGAAAGAAAACACTAAAATGAATTTTATTGCACACAAACGCAATATAATATCCGATTTTTTGGCATAACATAAAAGATGGGGTCACGTTGCGTAAATACCAAACATGCTGTGCATTTAAAATGTTTGCACCTATGCAAGAGTGAAAAACTATGGTACTCAAAATTGTCCATAGGCAATGCTTTTAAAGCCTTAAAGTGATATTCAAGCCTAATTTTTTTTTTTTTTTTTTATTTCTCTCCCCCCCCCCCTCCCTGCATGGGTACCACCATCGTTCTACTGGAGGCACCCATGCGCGCTCGTGCCCCCTCATTTCCGCAGTGGCTTTCTGTATCGATGGACACGCACAGCCCTGTGGCAGGCCACGCCCCTGCCCTCTTTGATGGCAGAAGGAGCCTACGGCTCCTCTGACATCAGTATTCTCCCCCCCGCAACCCAGAAGTTCGGGGAACAGAGGATCGCTTCTGACAGGCGGCGGGGACGAGCGCAGCTGACAGGTAAGTGTGGGGGGGACTGGGGTAGAAAAAAGGCGCTGGGCCGTTTTTACCCTAATGCAGAGAATGCATTAGGGTAAAAATCGCCCAGACCTTAATACTACTTTAACTGTTCATCGGTTTAGTGTTAAAAGTGAATTTTAGCCCTAGAATTATTGTTCTCACTCCGAAATTTGCAACAATACCCAACATGTGTGGCGAAATAGTTGTTTATGCCCTTCACACACGTGTTTATTCGCATGCAGATGGGGGCAGTTTTCATTTTTATCATGTTGTTATTTTTTTCCTTTTTTAGCTTTTTTTTGTTTTCTTGCTTAAAGGGGACATTTTAAAAAGTTCCCCCCCTCCCCCTCCCACAGTGCTAAAGTAAGGACTTACCTTAAATGATGCCTCTTAATCCGATCTTCTTCTTCTTTCCTGTAGTTTTTAGCTGTAGTTCCAGCGCTGGTGCGGGTCTCCAATCCAGCGCTGACTCCTCTGTCCTCCTTTTCGCTCATGTTCCACAGAGTCTGTCGGGTGCACGCTGCTCCATATACTTACCTTGTGTCTCTCCTTGTCTCTCATATATAATAAAGTTAAAGGGTTTAATAACCCTTTAACTTTATTGCTATCAATAAGAATCATTAGTTGGTTCTTGTTTTAGCCAATGGATAGGTACGAGGAGATGTTTCTTTAGCTTATATTCAGGTGTTTTCAAGAGTTTTTCAGAAGCTCTCGATTGAAGTCTGGGGGGCTAAAAAGTCCGCATTCTGCTTTAAAAGTCACTTGCGTACCTTTTTGAGCTTCAGGTATTGAGCTATAGACATTGTATATTGTACGTTGTATATGAACATGTACAGTTTTTTTAAAAGCATGGGATTTTGGTTGTTGAGTGTTTGTTTTTTGTTTTAAGCTTCAAGCCACAAAAAGCTTAGGTGTGATCCAGGGCCTAGGGACTACTATCCAACTAGCAACCGTTGAAACAATAGGCACTTTGTTCAGGAGTATGTAATATACTGTACAGCACAGCTTACAGCGTGCAATGGTTTGGAATACAAAGTAAAAGAAAGAAAAAGCCCCTGTGTCGCTGGGGAAAAAAATGCTATGGCATCAGGAAGACAAAAAAAATGCCCAAGTGGTCAGTTGTTAGTAAGAGGGAAATATGCTCCTGCATTAGTAGTGGAATAAATATGCCCTGGCGTCAACAGGAGGGAAAACATATCCATGCACCAGCAAGAACAAAAATGCCTGTCATAGGTAGATTATCGGGGTGTGTGTGTGTGTGTGTGTGTGTGTGTGTATATATGTTTATATATAGACATATGTATATGTATATATATATACACACATATACACACACACACATTCCACTGTCAGACCCTAAACCAGTGGTAACCCTTCCTCTCCCTTGCTACTGTTCAGACCTCTTACCAGCAGGGGCCCATGCATTTCACAGTCGGAGTATCCTAGACTTCCTCCTGGTTCTGTTTAATGTGACTAAAGCATCAGGCATAAAGCTAAACTATGGGGCAGGATTGTATAGGGGTGTGTAAACTCATCTGTGTTTTGAGGTTCTCTAAAATAGGCGACCGAAAATTCATTCTTGATTCTTTACCATTTAATGTAACCACCACTTTAAAATAAAATAATAGGACAGTATATTGTGTGAATGTAATCACCCTTCCAGTTCTATTGACTTCAAATAATATAGTAAACTGCATCATTGATTTAAATACATATAAACTGTATTCAAAACAATTGACAATAACCTTTTTAATTAGGCTTGGGAACATGCGATAAGGCTGTGATTGCAAGTACTAATGTAAATTAGTGATTTCCCAGTAATTAGGTTTTTTTATTTCAACTAATAATTCTTCTTGCAAGAAAGATAACAGTGGTAAAATGATAGGATATTCTGTAGCATTCTCCTGGGTAAGCAGTTTATTGTATATAATTATATTATGGCTTGTTAACGGTCTTTCAGGTGCAGGGATTATCACAAGAGTGAGTGGCTGGTTTAAAGGCATTCATAAAGATTTGCCATGATATGTAAAGTATGTTCACTTGTTGTTTTGACAGCTTTGCATTCATCTTACTACTATGCCCTCTGCCCCTTCTACAGTTGTGCTCCCTCTCCACTGCAGTGAAACCTTGCCACCTATGTTGCTCCTCTACTGTTGTCTTCTTTTTGCAGTGCTGGGAAGCCATGTTACCTTTGTGCTCACTCTGCCCACAATACTCCTCATTCTGCCCCTACTACTGTTTATGCTCCCTTTCCGCTGCTGTAAACCCTTGCCTCCTCTATCCCCCCCCCAATCTATTGTTGTGCTTCGTCTGCACTTCTGTGCTCCCTTGCAACCTCTGTGCCCACTCTCGGAGCTCTACTATTTTGCTTCCTTTCCACTGCTGTAAACCCTTGTCACCTTTGTACCTAGTCTTACTGCTTTATCACCTAAATCTGTTGTTCATGTTCCTCCCCAGCACTGTTAGCAGGTGTGGGTGACTGTAAATCCTGCGCCGCAAATGTGTCCATGCCAGCCAGTCCTCTTGATATTACTGTACTCTCTCTTCTGGATCATGAGGTAGCCCCGCCACTGGACAGCCAATTGGCAGCACGGAGAGTAGCTTAGCTTTTGCAGTCAAATTGGCATAACTCCTACTTTTACATTTGTTACTTGTTCCCATTCACATAGGAGAACTTGAAGAACTCCAGATAGAAGCATCCTCATGTCTGATACACTGTATTAGACCCTTGCAGTGCGACTACCAGTGCGCTACACAGGTAAACTGCTAATTTTTTTTTTCTAGAGGACTCTATTCGACGCCATGACTTCACAGGTCATTCGACAACTGGAGCCCAGGGGAAGAAGAGGGGGAACACAACCTGTGCAGTGGGTCTACCCTAATTTTTATTCTGCCCAGAGTTGTTCTTTTAAAAAAAAAAAAACTACTTTGCTTTCTCTTCTAAGTTCCAAAATGTCCCTGTAATGTTTTGTTCAGCAATATTCTGAACAATAGAAGCTGCTTGTAGAGTCATGTGTATAATCCTGCTCTAAAGAAACAAATATAAAGATAAGACATATTTTATAATTATTTTTAGGTATGCTGTGTGAATGGGAACAAATAACAAAACATACAGTGGGGGGTCAAATTTGATTGCAAAGGTAGAATTACACTTTAAATGTGTATAGGCAATCCTTATACAAGAAACAGGACTGTGATAACTGAACCAGAACTCAAAAAGTTATCATTGATGAAGAATGAGCTGGTGGTTTCCCTTCTGATTACCGATGAAGCCGGCAGCCTTGGTTTAGGTGAGAGACCTCTGGAAGTGATTGTGTAAGTGCCTTTTTATCTGTGCCATTGAGAAGAAACGTTAACTATAGCTGACGTAGTTCTGGCATTTTGATGCCTGGGCAGAAATGTGGCTTTCTTTGAACACATTCCCACAGAAGAAGAGTGGCTCTGCAAATTTGCATTTCAATTTAGCCAGGAATGATATCATAGCTGCAGATATTTGTTTTTTTCATTTTTGTTACTAAAATGATCTCGGTGCACCCCCTAGTGTTAAAAATAAAAATATCTAGAATAGCTGAATTTGATATGTTGTACACTGATTTAAAAATATTATAATGGTTTCTAATAAAAAAAAAATATGGTTCAGTGTCTCCTGCAGTGCTGTACTGATCTGCAAAAGCATACACAAATACATGAAATGAGAAGAGCTTGCAATCTAATTTCAGTTGAAGATTTCTGGCTTTCCAGGGGCAAATGTATGTCATTCCAGAGTCTTGGCATCCATTTCAATAAAAACTGTATGAAAATAAGAATTATTTGATAATTTCTGGTGATATAAAAAATTGTTTCTTTACATCTAATTCACTGAGAGCAGAGTACAGACTATGACCTTCACTATTCCAGAGTACCAAATTCAGAAAGCAAATCTATATGAAAAAAATTAGTACAATCAAAGGGAACTTGTACAAATGTGGTACCGTGCGTTTACCACATGCTATCACACAGAGCACTTAATGTGTGGGACTGTGCGCTAGACGCACCTCCTGGTGGCCTCAGTGCATGCACTACTTTTTTCACTGCAAAGTATTATACTTTACATTCAGGGGCGTAACTAGAAATCACAGGGCCCCATAGCAAAATTTTGTATGGGGCCCTGTGACTTCTAGTTATGCCCCTTGCAGAGCCCAGTTGAGATCCCACCTGAGGGTGACCATGCAGAGCCCACCATAGACTCTCTATGGTGGACTCTGCATGGTCACCCTCAGGTGGGCTGGTCACACTCCTTACCTGCACGATCGCTGATGGGCCCCACCTCCTCCACCATCACCGGGCCCTGCCTCCCCCTCCACTGCCGGGTCTAGCCTGCTCCACCGCTGCTGCTGGCTCTCATTAACTCCGCAGCGGCTGTGAAAAGAACGCGCTGCTGCACAGATCACTGTCGGTGATCTAAACAGCAGCTCATTCTTCTCACAGCCGCCAGTGAAAGACACCAGCATAAGATGCCATAGCGACCCAGGCGGCCCGCACGGCATCTGGCTAGGCCCCCCTATGCCCCGGGCCCTATAGCGGCCGCCTGGGTCGGTATGGCGATTGTTACGCCACTTTTTACATTATACAGCAATGCAGAGCAATATGAAGCTACATACTCCATGTTGCTCACCAGGGCTGTGTGGCATCTCAGGAGACTGTGCACGTTGTGACCTGGGTTGTGTGCACGGTCTGACCCGGGTTGTGTGGGGTCACTTCGATGTGAAGGGGATAAACCCACTTTTTTGGATGTTTTCTGCTTTGGGTCCCCTTTAAAATCTATGATCTTTTAGACTGCAGTGCCTTGAGATTTTGCATCGGGTTCCATTACTGAAAACATGTTGAGAAATGCTACTTTAACGTATAGATGCCTTTGGTTCATATTTGAAAATGTATGTGGAACTAATCAAATTCTAAATCCATCTTGTCATACTGTATAGGCAACAACACCATGTAAAAAGTTTGCAGACATATAAAGAGACTTTCACCGCTTCATCAGTTGCTGGCCAGGAGCCATCCACCCTCCACAATCCTAATGTCTAGAAATAGCCGCACACCACTATTTTCACTAGGGATGCACCAATACTAGTATCGGTGCCGATGCCAAGTATTTGGACGAGTAGTCCACTCGCACAAATGCTCCGATGCCTAGCCCGATACTTCCGGTATCAGGAAGCTGGGCAGCGTGTCATTACATGCTGCCCGGCTTCCTGATTGGCCGGAAGCCGACTCCATGCTCTCGTCACTTGTGACTGCCTGGCTTCCTGATTGGTCGGGAAGCCGGCTTCATGCTCCCTAGTTACCTCATGACGAGGGAGCATGGAGCCGGCTTCCTGGCCGGGCGCCACGTCATTTCACAGTGCCTGGATTCCTGATTCGCCAGAAAGCCGGCTCCATGCTTTCTCATCGCCTAGTGACGAGAAGCGTGGGGATGGCTTCCCTGCTAATCAGGAGGCTGGGTGGCGAGTCATTACACGCTGCCTGGCTTCCTGAATTGGACTTCCAGTACTCGTTATTCGGTATACCGGGGAAAAAAAAATATCGGTGCATCCCTAATTTTCACCATACATTTAGTTTTATTAAAATCCATCAGCCAGCCTGCAGCTGGACGATCATCAGGCGGGGACTATATTATGAGTTTTTGGGATCGAAATGGGAAGGGCTATACCCCCTATCAGGTTGTTTTTTGCTGTCTTTTTTTTCTGGTGATAATGGTCACAAGGACAGTTTATTGGAGTGAATCCCCCCCTTTAGTACAAAGACTGCAAAAAAATAAGGCAGAGGATCTAACCTTTCCCCCACTCTATCGAAAAATGTAAAACAAAAGAAATGTTTTTTTCCATTTGCATACACTATAAAGTAGTATTAAACTCTTAAACTATTGTTCTAAAATGAATGCAGAGCCAATGAATATACATGTGAAACTCGAATAATTAGAATATCGTGCAAAAGTAATTGCAGTAAGTGCTGCAAAAGGGGCCCAAACCAAGTACTGAGTACATATGCATGCTTGTACTTTTCAGAGGTCCGATATTGTTCTATGTACAATCCTTGTTTTATTGATTGCATGTAATAATCTACTTTTTTGAGGTTGTGGATTAGGGGTTCTTGGGGTTTTCATGAGCTGTAAGCCATAATCATCACAATTATGACAAATCACGGCTTGAATTATCTTGCTTTGCATGTAATGAGTCTATCTCGTATATTAGTTTCACCTTTAAGTTGCATTAGTGAAATAAATGAACTTTGCACGATATTCTAATTATTCGAGTTTCACCTGTAGATTGCCCAGCAAAGCATTTCTTTACATTCTTGTCCAAGCACTTAGTCATCATGTGTCCACTCAGCTGGCTCCAAGTCTCTCAGCTCAACTTCCCTGAAATTCCTGTCCAGTACAAGATCAGAAGGGACAGAGCATACTCCAGCAACTGTTCTACTAGCTTGAAGGAGAGGGCAGCAGAGATCAGGGGAGTAGATTGCCTTGCTGTGTGTGTGTGTGTGTGTGTGTGTGTGTGTGGAGACATACAAAGATTACTAGCACGCACACACAAAGGTGGCTCCATAGGACCCCACAAGGGAAATGAGCCAACCTAAAGCATGGTATCTGGACCAGTGCTCAGGTGACAAGCTGATTCAGCAGAAAATGCAGAATGCATTGTAAATTCATTTGAAATAGCCTAAAAGCATTTTAACTTTAATTTCACGAAGTACATTGAATACTACCAAGACTATCATTTATTGGTGATTTTTTTTTTTTTTTTTCAACAAAACAACTCCTCCGGTTTCACATTGCTATAGTCCATTAGGCCTGTCACAATGAAGTTGTGTACTTGACTTATCTGTACTAATATTCTGCCATATTCCCCTCTAATTAGTACTTTCCAAAAGCCTTTTTTGTTCTGAAATGCTATCTCTTTCTTTGGTTCTCAGGTGTTTGGTTTGCCAGTCTGGGCACTGATCGCTGGCTCCGAGTACTTCCTCTTTCCTGCCTTTGGCTGGGTGATGTTTGTAGCAGTGTTTTATTGGGTCCTTACTGTTGTTCTTTTAATTATATACATCACCAGAGCATTTACCAGAATTTCCAAGGTGCCTTGGACATTAGTAGTAAGTAAACTTTTTTTTATTCCTCTTTTACTCAAAAAGAAATGTCAAAGGTCTGTAATCTTCTAAAGGTATATGACTGCAAGAGGACACAGAATCTAGAATGATGCTTAGAGATAAAATAAAGGATCTGTGAATGAGGAGATTGAATAACATGGGTACTTTCATGTGTTTGGTTATTCTCTGGTTCTTGATCTGTTTGCATTAGGTTGACTAACCTGTGAAGAGTTGTAGAATCCGTGAATCCAAAATATTGGTTTTCATTAACTGTGTTCAGAATAGCTGGAGAGTTCTGATTTGTCTGTAGGTATCTGCTGATTCACAACTTCATATACATTGAGGGGTATTTATCAAAACTGGAGCAGGCAAAATCTAGAGCAGTTGCCCATGGCAAGCAATCAGCTTCTCTCTTCAGTTTGTTCAGTTAAGATTTTTTAAAAA
The DNA here is from genome assembly GCF_000935625.1 of Nanorana parkeri. Taxonomy (NCBI): domain Eukaryota; kingdom Metazoa; phylum Chordata; class Amphibia; order Anura; family Dicroglossidae; genus Nanorana; species Nanorana parkeri. Next base: position 96,691 of record NW_017306960.1, on the reverse strand, counting down.
TGAAAGAGAAGCTGATTGGTTGCCATGCACAGCTGCTCCAGATTTTGTCTGCTCCATTTTTTGTAAATTCCCCCCAATGTCTTTAGACCAACTCCCATGAGACAGAAAAGAAGGTCTTGTGATTTTATCAATTTATGTTTTAGCTTTCACTTCTCAAATCACTTTGCATTTTGTAATATATGAACGTTTAGTCTTTCATTCTGCAGTTTTGGTTGTGTGCAATGTTAAATTTGGTCCTATCATACTTATACAGAATAAGCTCATTTTAAGCAAAGAAGCTGAACGTTGGTCCTCTTGCCCCTGGGCTCATCTAGGTCCAACAGAGTAGAGTTTTTTCCCGTGTCCATCAGGGCAATGATATTCCCATAGTGACCTCTTCCAGGCCCACAATACCCATGATATCCCCAGAGTTGTCTCTTCCAAGTCCAACAGGTGCATGATCTCATTCAGGTCCAACAGGCTTATGATTTCCCCCAGAAACACAAAGCACACAGCTCCCCCATATCACGCGTCCTTGTAATCCACATTCGGTGCACGGATAACTCTCTTCTGGAGTGAAGGGCTCAATTCAATCTGTACAACCAGCAAACAATGACCTTCCCAAGAAATTCAAACGTTATTCCACATCTATACAAGGAACAACCGCTGATGCGGATTTCCCCAGGGTGGTCTCCTCCAGGTCCAACAGGCCAATGATTTCCCCAGAGTGTTTTTATTAAAGGCCAACAGGCCCATAATATCCCTAGAGTGGTCTTGTCCAAGTTCAACAGGCCAATGATTTCCACAGGGTAGCGTCTCCAAAGTCCAACAGGCACATGATATCCCCAGAGTAGTTTCTTCCAGGGCCAACATGTCAATGATATCTCCATAGTGCTCTCTTCCAAGTCCAGCAGGCCCATGATTTCCCCATAGTGGTCTCCCTCCAGGTCCAGAAGGCACTGATTTTTCCCACTGCTTCCTCCCTCATGCCACGGTCCAGGGACCGGACCTGTGAGTGGTTGAACATTCACTGGCTGGCTGACTTCTAATATTCTAGTCCCTCAGCTATATCCTATCAGGAGGGAGACCATTTCAGATCACAAGTAAATGGGCACCCTTGTTCGTGTTTAGAGATAGTAGAAGCATGAGGGGCAGGGGAACCCAATGTCATTTTTGGATTTTTAAGATCCACTTTAGCATGAATCCTTGGCAAAGGTAAAATATAAAATATATATATACTTCTCTACAGTATTTGGTATATTTTCCTTGGGTTTAGAGGTACTCTAACATATCAAAAAAAGCAGATGCAGGCACCATGGGGTACCAACTTTGGTATTTAAACCCCTTCATGACTGAGCTTGTTTTTGGTTTCTGTTCGTAAATGACTGACACACTTTTGACATTTTTGCTGTGTGATTCTTCCACGTCAGTAATATACTTTCTTACAAAGTGCACCCACACATATTATATATTGTTTTTTAGAGGACAGATAGGGCTATATATTTATATCACATATGTGTGTCTAACGCCTCACTTAGCACAAATACAAATTAAAAAAAGAGGAAAAAACGTAAAAAAAAACTTTTTTTCCCAGTTTTGATTTGTAGTATTTTTTTTTAACAAAACCAGCACAGCTAAAAAAAATGCAATACATACATTCATTTATTTGTCCCTTATTTTTAATTTTTTTACACTTTTCACTATTTTTTTTAATTTATTTACACTTTTCCCTTTTTTTATACTGACAAATTTTATTTATTTAATTATATCAGGCAGTCATTGTGAATTAATCTCACTATTACTGCTTGATAAATTAATACATTTTTTTATTTATTTTTTTATTATCAGGCTGCTTCAAACTTCAGAACAGCCGATAAGTTAGTGACACTGATCCTGCAGCAGTTCAGGATTCAGCTGTCAGTGAATGTTTCAGAAAACTTAAACATTCTACTTTCAAGAATAGATACATTATGTGTCTAATACATAACATTTTGTATCTATTCTTGAAAGTCAAAAGATAAAAAAAAAAAAAAGCCAGTATAGCTTGAGAGAGATATCTCTCGATCTATACGAGCTGTCAGAATGCCAGCAAAAGCCGACATGTGTCTCTGCTTTGCTGTGACTCTCAGACACCCGATATTAAGGTATCGGGTGTCTGAAAAAGGTTAACCCTTTCAGTAATGGATCTCTAGATAGTTAGACATCTATTACTGAAAGGTAACCGCTGATTCTCAGCGGTTAGCAGCCTTCTAGTGCAGCAAATAACTCGTCACGTACAGTGTACGTGACGAGTCATTTGGTCCCTTTGTGGCTGGACGTACAGTGTACGTCTCCCGTCACGAAGGGGTTAAGCCTCAGTTTTGTGTCTTGCGACAATTACGTTTTTCAGAACAAAAAGTACTTACTTTAATCTGAACAGTACTGGGATCCAGAGGCTGCATTGAGTTAGACTACACTACAGTACAATGCTCTATGCCTCTTTGGACACTACACAGAAGACTGTATCCATATAGTTAATTTTATTCATTTGTAACATTTAAAGTAACCTATTGGTAAATAAATAATGGTGCTGGCTTGTTTTGAAAGGTCCATGCTCTAGGCCCATCCTGCTCATCTTTTCTTCATGTTTGGTGAGGTACTGACCTAGAACAAATGTGTACATATAAGGTTAGTCAGCACGTCACTGGCTACATGTTTGTTCCTTGTCAGCAAAGCTAAGATTACATTGACCACAAGGACAGGTTTCCTTCATTTTGGACACTGGAAGATGCATCAGAAAGCAGATATTTCATCTGTGTGAATGTCTGCAATTCTTTAGGCAATAGATACTCTTTAGTTCCACTGGCCTATACCAATCTGTGGAATTCCCACACTCTCAATAACTCTCATGGTTATTGAGGTGTGGTGAATGAATACTACCTAAAGAATCTTCATTGGTACCTTTTTGAGAGTATTCAGGGGTCATAGTTTTGTTATTTCATGTGGGAACAGAAGTCAACCATATGGCTCTGAGGTTGAGGGATGGGAATTGTTGCATTGCACATCTGATTGTGGCGCATTGCAATTAACAAACTATTATGTTGCAGTACATATAGGTAATTAGGTGCAGAAACCATGATCTTGACTGTCTTGCGTCATCATCCTCTTGGCACACTTGGAATTTTTAAACACTTGCCATGCTAGTCACATCTTGCTGTTCAAACCCTTCAACTTGAAGTATTATTTGGTGCATTCATATTCAATAGTTTATCTGACCCACGGTCTGATCTCACAGCAATGGAAGTCATTGAATCACTGAACCTACCACAGAATTTCTTACCAGCTCTTCGACACTTGTAAGTGAAACTCTGTAAAACTATTAGAAGTGAAGCCGTGTGTTAAATTGCTTGCAGATGTAGGGCTGTGTGTGACTACTGCTTTGGTGTATGCTTTAAAGAGCAGCAGATATGATTTATGTTATAGCAGCAATCTGTATATGTAATCTTAAATTATCATTATTGTGGTGGATATCTTACGGATTTATATTTAAAGCTGAAGGAAAGTTAGAAAAAAAAAAGATCGCTGGAAGGTAGAAATTTTTGCAGTAGAGACATACGAAGTCTCCTCTGCCCAAGAAATTCTTCCTTTCTTCCACCAGCGGCATGCACTGTGAGGTACACAGTCAGTCATGACATCTCTAAGATGTAGGAGGTAACTCTTGTGTGCATGCACAGGAGTTGCATGATCAGTGGCCACCCTATGGCCGAAGAGAACTTCTGAGAACCTGGAAGTGTCAGCAGCGGGAGATGGCGCTGAGGACCAAGTATCGATTCGGCAACGCTGGAGAAGGGAATACTTTTAAGGTAAGTGCGCCCTGATGTGCAAGTGTACTTTGAAAACTTGCACATTAGGGCAAGCACAAAACCCCCAAGGTGTTGTCTTGTTACCTGCTTGACTTCTCACACAGCTTCCCACCTCCTCCAAGTACATCATGGAGTACATAACGGTGCCAAATAAGAGTCCAGCAGTTGTTGTTTTTTTATTCGTTCATTACTATGAGTTCACTTGGTTCAAGTCTGTACCGTGGTCTGCCACTTAGGCTGCATTCACAGCAGCCGCTGCACTGCAACGCACGGTGCTGATGTTCCAATCACGGCATATCACACTGTTTGTTTTTTATGTTAGAAGTCTCTCCCAGTTACATATACCTTACATGCATGTGTTCATTAAAATCAGATGGCGGGGCGGCAAGGTTGGTTTTAATTTAATTTATTTTTTACTTTTTTTTTTTTTTTCTTTCTCACTTAACTTTTGACATGACATAGCTAAAAAGCACCTATGACAGAATTTGGAGGTGACAGGTTCTCTTTATGGAGACATCAGGGGTCAGTGCTCTCTAATACAGATCATCAAGCACAGGAATGCGCTTGATTGTCTGTATACTTGGCACTTTAATTGGCTGCTGACAACTGAAGCATGAATGCTTCAGTGATCACAGATCAGATTGGGAGAACGGATGTTTCCGGTCTGCTCCCATTCTTCATCCTGAGACTGTGTCATGGTCCCTGGCTTCCCAG
>NW_017306960.1:89415-91264 GCF_000935625.1 Nanorana parkeri | reverse complement strand
TGCATTGGCTTATTGCTGGTAGTGCAAACACTGGCCTCAGAGACCCGGTTTATCCACTGTCAGCCAGCTCTAACCCAACGTAGGTCAGTGATCGCAGTCTGGACAGAACCGCCGTCTGCCATTTAGTTACCCCTGCCCTAGTCCATACTCTATATTATATGAAACCATGCTAAATAACCAAGATGGAGAAAAAAATAGTTATATACAAAATGTAACTTTGTTTGAAAGAGCAAATATCCTCTAAAGCCATTAGATTAAAATATAATAATAAAAGTATTCCATCCACATCTCCTAAAATAGATCATCATCCAAATAGAGTAATATAACAGATAATATTATATCCTATTATCTGATGTATTGCACAATTTCCGTTCTGCTGCTAAATTTGGTCTGTGTATCTATACAGCAATAACCGCTAATCATTAAAAGGTTAAATTTACGCTTAAAGCAAAAAAAGTTTTTTTCATTTTGGAATGGTCAATAGTTGAAACCCCTGTCAGGTTTGCCTTTTGCCCTCTGTGTGCCTTTCCCTTCACCAACTGTGCTGTAGGCACATCACATAAAGTGAAGAAAAGTAAGGGAAACCCCGCTTAGGCAGTTAGCACTGGAACAAGTAGAAGATTTGCCTTCTACTCCTGTTTTAGTGAGAAAAATAAAATTTAGGGATTTTCCCTCACTTGATCAATACCCACCAGCAGCCTTCATTTCTGTTTTTACTTGAAACTGCCTAAATGGAGACATATACAGTAATAAAAACCTGATGGGTTCTAAACCCTTGCCACTAAATTTTTTTGCTTTTGATTAACGTTTTTAGTGTATCTAGGCCTATGCACAAAAATTGTAATATTTTGCATCTTACAAGTTTCCTTAGATGTGGTGACTGCATTAGGTGTGTTTTTTTTTTAATTTTTTTTCAGACCTCGTACATTTTCTGCAAGTACAAAACAATACATGTAGAATGTCATGGTTCTTTTAACTTTTTGTTTGACCAGCTAAAATTTTAAACCATTTAATGAGCCTTCCCATGTATCTTCTGTGAACCACTGTACACCTCTCTATTTAATGCTGATGATAATTTGGAGAGATTTTTGAAGTCCAAATCAGGAGAGACACCTAGCGTGACAATGCTGCCCCTCCCCCATAGCTACAGTTAGACACGTGCAATTCCGTTCCGAATTGAAATTTGGACATCTGGATGCATCCGAATTTCCGAATGGAAAATAATAACCCAAATTTTTTAAAACCAAAATTTCACATGAATCCAAATTTTTTTCCAAATATCATTTTGAATGAACTTTCTGTTATTTAACTTCAAAGTAAATAAAAGTCCATCGATGTAATCCACTGGTCAATCACGTCGTCCAGCGATACAGATCCACGTTAATCATGATGAATGACGGCCGGTGACTCGGCGAAAGAAAAAGAAAAACAACGCCCACCGACCCGTCCAATCCCGATGAATTCTCGTCGCAGCTTTGGACCAGAATGTTAACAAAGGTGTGGAGCAAGTCATGACATCACAGGGCTTTTTCTACCCATTTGTTGGGCATCCCGAACCTAATTGTCTCCCCCTCTCCCAACTAACCGATAATGAGAATAGTTGCCAACTATTCTAATCGATTAGTTGTTTAAGCCCTAGAATTGACTTTCGGACCCGAATCCCCAAAAACAAAATAACGAAAAATCTGTAACGAAACAAATTTTTTGCAAGCTTACATGTCTAGCTACACAGTACAGTGAATGAGTGCTGTCACTGTAGGAAGAAGTGTGTTACCGACAGGATCACCAGGTTAAAATATATGCCGGAAAAAGGAAACTAATGCAACCACTACATAATTATTTTCTGTAC
>NW_017306960.1:55546-89392 GCF_000935625.1 Nanorana parkeri | reverse complement strand
GTGGGTAGGCGAGGATTCACGCTCTGTCCTCAAACAATGTTGGGTCTTCACTGTGCTGAGTAATAGCACTTCATCAACAAGCAGAAGGAAGGAAAAAAGCAGGGGATACTCTAATACATTTTCTGTGGATAACTTCAGTCTCGCTGTAGTTTTGAGGGATTACCTTTTAGTCCATGAGTCATTTGATGCATTATTCTAATAATTCAAACTTGTAAGTGTTTCCCACCTACATACGAAATTTGAATTTAAATAGCAGTGAGGGAGTGGGCTATTCATTCTGGGGAAAAACTATACAATTTAATTACAAATTCTGACTTCTAGTCAGGCTTTGCATGCCATGTACTTGGATTGTAATGCCACGTTTACCTCAAATGCGGTGCATGTCATTAACCGTTTGAATGTGCTCATCTCACGAACAGCACAGAGAAAGGCATGTTCATTGTATAAATTATGGCACAGGTATTCGCTCAATGCCCACCAGCAACCCCACTACTGTTTCTTAATGCTACACACTTGTGATGGACCTGAGCTTGGTGCCAACGCAGTTCACCGGAGTTCACCTAAGCCCGGTCAAAACTGAGTCTGCAGTTCACCGGAGTTCACCTAAGCCCAGTCAAAACTGAGACTGCCACCTCTCCCCCATCCCTGCCTATCCTGGCCCATTTGCAAAAAGGACATTCCTGGCCCCTTTTAAATTTAGCTGTGGGCAGAGAATGTGACTGCTGAAAATTGGCCAGGCGGTGTTGGTCATCATTTTGGGCAGGCTTTGGCATACTGGGTCCACACCATGCACAGCCTCATCACTAGTACACACAAAGACAAATTCTTCATTATAGTAGGCATTAATATATGTTTTTAGATAAAAAGGAATTCTGTATAAATTAAACCAAACCTGTGCTTTGCCCATTTAACAGGTTTGCTTTAAGCCACTGTCCCCAGCAGCTTATGCTTCTCTATCCTTCATGTCCCCACCAATCTGCACTGGTAGCCGAAATAAAGTTCTTGTAGGAATGGAGGAGCATGTGATGGCACAGGGCCAGGCAGGCAAGACCAATACCCTGTGTCAGCTACAACTCTGATGTCTTGTGACTTGTAGGCCTTTCCTTTCATTTCTGGCAGCAGAATGGAGCAGCAGGAATGAGTGAAAGAAAGGTATCTATATGCATCCATGAAGGCCTCCATTAATGGTAACCTATTGACTTACCCTACAAAACACATAATTACTTTAAAATTTTAATACTGTCAGAAGAAGATGGCACAGCTAAATTAGTTGTCCTTTAATAAAGGCTTATGGCAAGTTAAACTAAGGACTCAAGTCAACATGCCAATCTGCATTTAAACATTTCCACATTTAGCCGATGTCGGACACAATGTTTACATGAGTTACTGCAAGGATTACATGTGTTGGCATGCACTGACACTTATGAGATCAAAGGGTACTTGGAAAATGGTTGTCATGGTAATTTTTGTTCTTCTGACAGCAAAGTGTTAAACCCAGTTGTCCATGTGCATTAACATACTGAGCATACAGCTCTGTAGTGTTGAATATAAATATGTCAAACAGCCTCTAAATAAGAGGCCAAGTGATAATGCTCTTCAGTATTAACCCTGAAGCAAGTGCTAACTAATGTAAACTAACATTTAATGGGAATCTATTAATGTAGCAGTAGCATACTATTACTGAGATATCTGGTGCCCCATGTGCTGTTCACACTTGGAGAAAGTGGGATAAAACAGTTAAATCTTTAGAAGTGGTTATTAAAGCAATTTCTAGTTCAAAGAATGGTTAAAGGAAAGCAAACTGGAAGGTGACTATATATCTGATTTTCGCAGTGTGGTTGGTTGCTGTGGGCAGTACCTCCTACTTGTTTTAATCTTGATGAATGTCCCCATAAGCGCTGTAAATATGAGGGCCAAAACTGAGTTTTAATTCTAAGATTATATTAGTATGTATATCGGATTGTGGATCTGGCGTGAATTCTAAAACAAAAAATTATCTATTTGACATGCTCTACAAACCAGGCTCTAAAACTAATATTGTTCGACCCTGAAGCCACCATGTGCATCCCACAGCACAACTTTTATTAAGCAAAAAAGACATATACTTCTGAAAAAAAACATGGCATGTATACACAAACAATACATAAATAAACCTCTCTCCCCATACCCCCACGCTCCATGACAAAGGCATCTCAGGGTGAAGGACATATATTATGCATTGTCAATCACACACAAACTAAGAGTAAGGCCACTAAAGTAGACACAGTGGGTGCCCCTGTCGGCATACCCTGGATAAAAGTGGATGACAACTTAACAGCTCCTGAACAGGAGTCTTTGGATGCATTACAAAGCAACCAATGTATAGAAATAAAATGATCAGACAAAGAATGAATATTGTTGTACTTGAGAAATCCAATTAAGAAAGATCCTCAAAATCAATATAGAAGCAGTTCAAAAGGTTCTGTTCAGCACCATTAATTATGCTTTTGAAGAAAATATCATACCCTTAAGGTTATCCACCTGAGGATACGCATCTTCTATGGATTACCCAAAGTGCATAAATCTGTCAGGGACCTTTCAAGTAGACTGATCATTTCAGGTTAGGGGTCCCTGAACGAGAACGAGTAGTAGAATAAATTACTGCTTTTGTATTTCTGTGATGCTGGTCTCCTCCAGCTCTTTTCGGTCATTTCTTCTCTACATACACTCACTCCAGTGTACTTTACACATTGTTCCTCTGGAATAGTTTAGTGATGTTGGCCCATGAAATGTGTGTTGGCTTGCCTCTTGTAGTCTCTGCTAATCTCTAACAGATTGACCATGTAGAACCACAATTAGAAGACAGTTGTCACCCCATAACAGAGTACCCGAACAAGGACCTTATTGTTTGTATTACTAATCATTCTTCTAATGAAAGATGCTGATTCAAAAAGATTAAAAACAACCTTTAATGACATTAACATGTAAAGCTTATATGAGATTTTAGTGATTGGGTTTAGATCTGCTTTATTTGTGTTGCTATTGTATCACCTTGACCAACCATGCACAATATGTTTTTTGTGTCCCGTGAATGAACCATTTGCAAAAGAGAAGTAGTAAATTAAAGAATACTTTGTCAACAATAATAATTGATGCAACAGCTCAGAAAATGAGCAGGCTGCTGTGATCTTTGGATTTCAACACTAAACTCCAATAACTGTTGACTGCTGGCAATATTTACCTGAATTTTTGTGTTCACTGTTAACCCTTATTTTATTGTTTGCATTTAACAGAGTCTATGTTTTTATGGAAGTGCCTTTGTTTTATACCTCATTGCTGCTGTGATAGATGCAACTTCAATTACCAAAGAAATTCTTGATGATCACAACTACAATAGTTGGACGGCGTCTGCGGTGAGTTTTGCTGCTTTTGTAGTCTGTGTAATTAAAAAATTTAAATGTAAAAAAAGGGGGGCACAACCCATGTATGACATGTGAGGGACCATAGTGAGTTCTGTCCATGTCAAAACTTTCCGCTCATAATCCTGCATACATTTTGAGGTGATACCCTTCTGTTCTAAATTAGGAGATCTACAGATATACACCATATAACAACATGGTCAAAACTGGCCTACCTCCAGTGCCTCCGGCAATGAGGGCTCTGCAGAACCATCACAAAAAAAATGGTGGCAATCCAACAGTTCCAGAACACTTTGACTATGCAGATTTGAAACTGTGAGAATAGATATTTTCTTAATAACCCCCTCCATACTGCTGTATTGTGAAAAACAGAGATGGATGTGTATTTCTGGAGCACTGTGAATGAGTGTGTCCATTAATGGCTGTGATCTGAGTTGTCATTGGACTGTCGTTTGGATTGTTGTGACCACCCACAGCATCACACAATGTAAACAATGGATGCTGTTAGCAGCCGGCTCTCCTCTCCCAGTTGGTGTGTGAGCAGTGGTTCTCTACCTGTGGGTCGCGACCCCATCGGGGGTCGAATGCCGATTTGCCAGGGGTCGCCCGGGAGTCTCCTACCATTAGATAGAAACACTTTCTCCCGGAAAGGTTTACTCTGCTTGATCAAGCAGAGTAAACCTTTCCCTGTGATCGTTTTTTTTTTCTGACATCGGGGGCCGCCGTAAGTCAGGGAAAAAAAACCCACTATAGGAATGCATAGCTAGATTCCTATTGGCTATTTCACTTTGCAATAGCCAATAGCTAACTAGCTATTGCACCCGCCATCTGCTGCTGCCAATCAGCAGAGGGGGACCTGCAGTTCTCCATCAGATCCTCTTCTAGTGATTGACAGCAGCAGAGGGTGGGTGCAATAGCTAATTTGCTATTGCAAAGTGAAATAGCCAATAGGAATCTAGCTATGCATTCCTATGGTAAAAAAAATGTATATTAATATTCTGATGGCGTACGCATATTCTGATGGCGTACGCCAGTGGTTTTCAACCTGTGGGTCGCTGTGTGATTTCTGTTGTGCTAGGTGAGATTCCTCCTCAGCCCTCTCCGAGCGCAGCAGTGTCAGTTCTCCCGCCACGTGGCCAGATGTCGCTGCAGCAGCCGCGCCATCCCTACATTTTACCGTTGGGGGTCACCACAACTTGGCAAATGTTACAAAGTGGTCGCGCCCTAGAAAGGTTGAGAACCACTGCCGTAGAGAATTCAGATTCGGGTCTAACTTTAACTGGGTGAAATTACTTTACAGCGAAATGAAAGCCAGACTAAGAATGAATATGCTTGTAACAGACCTCTTAATACATAAGGCTCGAGACCTTTCTCTCCACTTATTTTCACTTTAGCTATAGGGAATTTTGCTTAAATAATTTGTACAACGTTACGAATTCTGGGGTGAAACCTCTGTTTGCTGGACAAGCGTGTGTGCCTATATGTGGACAATAGTATTGTGTGTTTGGGCATTCCTCACTCCTCTTTGACTAACCTACTGGATATTATTGGTAACTTTTCTGGATTTGGATTTAAAGTTAACAATGAGAAATCTGTTATCTTCCCAGTTGGTATCACTCAAACCCCATTACCCATCCAGTGTGACCAGAAGATCACAATTTGTTTAAAATATCTGGCCATAGGAATTAAACTTCTCATCTTTTGGTACTTTGACAACTATTAACTCTTTCATTTGTACAATCTCTAAATTGTACAAATGGCTTAATTGTATACATGCCTACATTTTTTATATGTACTTGCTAATGCCCCAGTATTTTTATACCATTTGGAAATTGTCTTGGCATTAGTTTCCCTAATATTTTTCTACACTTGAGGACAGTCTACTCCACGATAATCACTTCACTCTAGTATGGAACTCTACAGTACAGCTTATTGTGAGTTGGCCCTTCCGAATCCATATCTATATTGAAAGCTTCTTAATTAGTTTATCTTTTATGGTGAATGAATGTGGCCACTACAGCGTTGGGAAACTGCAGTCACGTCCAAGTGATTATATCTATTGGCAGCCCCTATACACTATCAATGGTACAACAATATTATCTACCACCTCAAAATATTTAAACAAGCATCAAAAGTACTGGGAATCCCTACGCTAACTCTCTCTCTCTCCTAATAAAACTGTGTGGGGTAATCCTCAATTTCTTGACATAAAGATTTGAAGGGGAACCTGGGAGTTGAGCATGAACTGTACAATTACAATACCTTTTTTTAAAAGCTACCTGCAACTACCAGAATACAGGTGAAACTCGAATAATTAGAATATCATGCAAAAGTAATTGCAGTAAGTGCTGCAAAAGGGGCCCAAACCAAGTACTGAGTACATATGCATGCTTGTACTTTTCAGAGGTCCGATATTGTTCTATGTACAATCCTTGTTTTATTGATTGCATGTAATAATCTACTTTTTTGAGGTTGTGGATTTGGGGTTCTTGGGGTTTTCATGAGCTGTAAGCCATAATCATCACAATTATGACAAATCACGGCTTGAATTATCTTGCTTTGTATGCAATGAGTCTATCTCATATATTAGTTTCACCTTTTAAGTTGCATTAGTGAAATAAATGAACTTTGCACGATATTCTAATCGAGTTTCACCTGTAGTACTCTAAAACCACAACCGTGGTTTTAAAATGCCTCCAACTCCTTCCTGCTGCTCATGCCCATTTCAGCTTTGGAGAAGTTCCCATTCAAACTGTAATCGTCATCAAAGGTAACAAGAGGTTTACCTCCAACTACTATGCAAAATTGCTTGCAGTGAAATATTCAAAACTTGATCATCTCAAACCCAAATGGATAGATGATTTACGTAATCTGATAGAATCAGTACAGAAGGAGGCTTTAGAGACCTATTGATCCAGACATCTCCTCCAGAGATAAAATGATACACATGGGGAAATTGTCAGCAATCTTTACCTCAAATATCATTCAGAAATTAGGAATTTCCTCCACATGCCATGGGGTTGCCCTAAACTTGGACTGTTTAGGTCACGGGTTTTATTTCACAACTACTTGATATTTTGAATAGTTGCTATCCTACAGTATGCCTGTTGGGTGTCCTATCTGACTACCCTGTAGATAATGCATACAAGGCACTTATGTGACTACTCCTCTTTGATTGCAATTCAGTAGAAACGTCCCTACACCCCTGATTTAAAGGAATGTATTAGCCTTATAAACATCCCACAGACTAACATATTAGGCCATAGGCAGTCTACAGAAATTCACTGGGATCTGGGATACCTGTATTGGACCCCAAATCACTCGTGCTCCTATATAGTCCATGACCCCCACCATTGTAGCAGTCTAAGTATGGGAATTGGTTGAAAGAGCATTTCCTGTGAAGGCCCCAAACATGGCATTCCAAATCTTATCATTCACCATGCTAACAGAAAAACAGACTCCTTTCATATTTGACAAAATGGTTTATTATGCACACAGGAGTTGGCAAATGCTGTTTTTTTTGTCATTTGTATTATTAAATAATAAAAACTTGTATTGAGATGATGACATATCTTTAGACAAGTTTGTAACTAACGACAGAACACGCATGAAATGTGACCTGCATAATCTTTTACTTGTCTACCGATCTGCTGCCATTTCAACTAAATTGTATCACAGTCTTTGATGTAACAACTTGTTATTATGTGACCCCTGTAAACACTGGTAGTCTGTTTTCAAGATTTAAAAAAATTTAGATAGAAAGTGAAGCAAAGTTTTTGTCTGACTTCATTATCGGTAACTGGCGGGCTACGGTTGATATTATACATGCTGTTAAGCTGACGGCACTGTCCTCTTCACAGCACATAAAATGCAAGTTAATATACTTTCAAATCAGTCAAATGTAAAATAAATGCAGATGTATATCCATAAACATATATCCAAAGTTCAGATCAACAAGCATTTCTGCTAGAGCAATAATATGCATAATTGCATGATATTTTGTATATTCATAGATCAGTATTGACAAGGTTGGTGGTGGACCAAGCTGGTAAACTAGAACACAAGGTTTTTGCCAAGAGCTAAAGGTCACAGCTGGTTAAAATTCATGCATCTTAAAAATAAAACCCTACAAGAAAAAACCTACAATAGTCTATTACCTGTATTTAGAGTAGAGTGATGGAGATGAGGAAGTTATAAAAATATCACTTTTATGTCATACCTCCCAACTGTTCCTCATTTGGAACCAAATACCTCAGCCCCTCTTTCCTCTTCAATTGTCCCCCTTTTTGGACAGATGTGTAGACCTCTATAATAAATGACATGCTTAACAACCAAGAGTATTACACTAAACTAAACCTTTCACACAAACCTTTCTATTATCAAATTATTTTAAAAAGCCAGTATAACAGAAACCTAGTAATGAATAAAGCACTTGCGTTATTTACTAGATCCAATTCTTTGTAGACCACCTCATGCCTTCAAAAAGTGGTGTGCTTTGATCTACAATTAGTGACTCACTCTGGCTCGCCACCCCCTGGACCTTCCCATTGCCCTATAATTGTGATGGCAGCCTCAATAGCCAACTTTAAGGTGTTAGAATACAAGTCCAGCTGTGTCCAAAAGTTTATTGTTTAGGACAAACTTTTCAAAAGGGAAATATGTAGGCTGTATTGCTTACCCCTTCTGAAAATGCTAGCTGTATTGAGTCACTGATCTGCGGACAAGTACAGTGTACACATTAAGTGAGATCAGAACTCCAATTCTGCATATACATAGTTAGTCAGATTGAAAAAAGACAAATGTCCATAGAGTTCAACCTATGGAGATATGAAAAAAAAGCCTAAACAGAACGCTATGCCCACAATTAGCCACTGTTGATCCAGAGGAAGGCAAAAAAAACACTATAAAGCATGGTTCAATTTGCACCAAAGGGAAAAAAAATTCCTTCCTGATTCCATAAGGCAATCGGATATTCCCTGGATCAACAATCTCTGATGCTTAATATACCTAATAAGAACTCAATATCCAGTAATAAATGTTCTAAGTATGTTACTCCTAAGTCTGTTACTCTAAAGGTATTGCTGCTAATGGATAAAAATGGATTCCCAGAAAATCAGCATTGATTATATATATATATATATATATATATAATGTGTGTGTACACACACACATACACATATAATCCCTTTTTTTTGTGTGGCGATTTGTTATATGCATATTGTTTTAACAAAGTAGAGCTTTTATCTAAGAAATCCCTGTTTTTATCTCCTTTCAGTTCTTTGCATTTCTGGTCACCGCATGTTACGCTGCAAGCACCTATTTCAGTTTCCGCTCCTGGAGAATAAGAATACGGAGTTAACAGTCTCACGACCGTCCAGATTACAAACTGCATGCAGCCACAGTTTGTACAAGGAGTACTTTAACCTCATTTTGGCTGGGTAATATTTAGGGTTTTAGATTTACTGTGTAGTTGTTAATATACAGAGGAAGGAATTTGAGTACATAAATATTTTGCAATGCCGATTTCCTAAAGTAAAAGGGAATTTGTAGGATGGATGTCTGTTTTCAGTTCTGTACTCTGTCACATAATGTGAAAAATGATTTTGTTCAAAATATATATTGTGCCACAAAAAGCTGTAATAAAAGAACTGGGAAAATATGCTGCCACTTGTTTTTCTGCCATGAATGTGCTCATTACATATTATTTGCTTCAGTTTTATTAGGAAGTTTATGGCGGAGAGTTTGGCACTACAACTGCAAAGGCAAACCCTTTTCCTATTCCAATGATGGGGAAACAAATATTCTGCTTCTGCCCTTTGTCATTTTTGTTGGTTTTGAAAAGCAAGTATAATCTATTGAACATATATGTTCAATATAGTTAAAGTGAACCTTCCAGGTTGTTCTGAATGACTAAGCTAACAGTGAAGGCCTTGTGGTACCACCAAGCATCTTTTCTAATCAGTTTTCTGTATCACGCTTTTTAAACATTTTTATTCTGACTCTGATTGTTGTATTAGTGATTTATCCCTTGTTGAGACCTCTATGCCTGGCCTGTATAAGCAGATATAATCACTATGGACAATCCTTATCAGATAGCTGAACTCACCAAATACCTTTTCATCCACGAAGAGCTCTATTGCATGCAGCAGGTTATTTACAGCAGACAACAGGATACATCAGCTGAATGAATAGACCGTATTTGAAGGTCTGAGATCGTAATGTTTCCAAGCATGCATTGCAGATTAACATGTGGTCATGTTACTGTCTGCCATGACAATAGACTAGTGGAGAAGAAGGGCGGTACATAACACACAAGGGAAATACATAATAGCTAGGAGGGAACATAGAAAAATAATCCAGAATGACCACAAGATGTCAGTATATGAATTGGCCATACAATATCAGTGAGCAAATGGCTTAAAGTGACATTAAACCCTCAGATTTTTTAACATAAAACAATACTGTAATGTGTGCCTTACTGTAATCCATGGTGGTTTCCCTTCTCTTTGCTGCTCTTCCTTTTTAAATCCTCATCTCTTCTCATGCTGGGCAGAACTTCTGTTTTGCAACAGACTGCCTTGTCTCTGGA
Source organism: Nanorana parkeri (assembly GCF_000935625.1). Classification (NCBI taxonomy): domain Eukaryota; kingdom Metazoa; phylum Chordata; class Amphibia; order Anura; family Dicroglossidae; genus Nanorana; species Nanorana parkeri. The sequence continues at coordinate 79,405 of NW_017306960.1, read as the reverse complement.
ATGGATACATGGTGTCTGTGTGAAGGTTCACAACCTGAGTCAGCACTACAGGAAGAGGCACTCAGCTGCAAAGGGAAGTTCTCCCCAAGCATGAGAAGAGATACAGATTTAAAAGGAAGAGCAGCAAAGAGAAGGGAAACTACCATGGATTACAGTAAGGCACACATTACAGTATTGGTTTATGTTAAAAACTCTGAGGGTTTAATGTCACTTTAAGGAAAGTAAACTATATAAATTCTCATCTCACATTATTGTGAATATTGACTATGAATTGTCATATTTTATACAACTATTGTGACAGCACACATTTGTTATAAGAAATGTATAGTAGTGTGATAGCAGTGATTCCTTGAGTGATAGTGAAAGTCGCCCTACACAATAATTCTCCTCTCTCTCGTCTCCCTCACACCAACCACAAAGGTACAGTACCTGTAATTGTTTATTTTTCTTTATATTTTGTACAGTATTATATTACAGTACAGTATTGTAATCATTTTATATGAATATTTTTGGGTTGTGGAACGAATCATCTGAGTTTCCATTATTTCCTATGGGGAAATTCGCTTTTAATATACAAGCGCTTTGGATTACAAGCATGCTTCCGGAACGAATTATGCTCTTAAACCAAGGTATCACTGTACATAGTTTTGCTTTTTTATGGTCAGGACTAAAATATTTTTTGAGACAAATATGAAACATTGCATGCCAATATTATCTGGTCTTGTATCTAGCCAGCAGGTAGAGCTCAAAGTTCCCTTTAAGTGTTTTCTCTATAACACTTAGACGAAATAATGAAAAATCCAAAACGAAACGTACCAAAACAAATCTTTTACCGGCGCACATGTCTAGTGAGTTATGAAATGCCAATAGTGACCTGCCCATGTGTTGCCAGCTCTGTCCACCTCTCCCGCTTTTTCCTACTCAATATTGATCCATCACCTTGGTCGGTATGTCTAACCAATAGTGCAGAAACCGTGATTTACAGAAACTCTGTATGTAAAACTCTGTAATCTATTCATTAATTATGCATACAATGGACAAGAAAGAAGGGAATGGAAACTATCTGCTAAATCCTCTATGTATGCTTTGGTAGTTTCTATTGCCCTGTCTGAGCTCATGAAAGTACAAATCATTCTTGATACAGCTAAAACAAAAGCCAGATTGGGCATCTGCTTCCCTAATGTGTAGAATGATTTGTATTGTCCTTATGAATTCCAGCTGGGTAGAAATAAAAGCCATACACACATACATGTAAAGTGCAACAGATTCCTCCATCTACGCTAAACTGTGTGGATGGTGGAATCTCCCACATGGCCAAGTTTCACTATCTTAAGGGTTGGCCCTGCTGGCTCTCAAAATATCTGTACAATGCCTGCATCCAATCAGACCATAGGCTGATAGAAAACAAATCTATAGGTGTATGGCCAGCAGCTTTAGCAAAAGAAGGGAAGAAATATAAGGATGTAAGAATGATGCAGAACACAAGAAAAAATTTGCAGATATAGATGCAGGGAATAGAAAGGAAGAACAAATCATTTTTTCTTAGCAAAAATTGTACTTTTCAAGTAATATATTATTGATACACGCACATCATAATTTTCTTTTAATATGCTTCTCTTTTATTTATCATATTTAAAAAAAACAACTAATTTTAAAAGAAGTATTTTTGTGGGTATTATCTCAACATAGCATCAGTACATTAAAAAAATTCCTTCCCAATCCGCTATTTCTTTGTTACCCCACCAATCAGCTGAACTGTCCACTACACCATTGTTCCACCAGTCATCTACTTCTTTCAAATGGTGATTTCTTTGATGGGGCAGGAGCAGTGACTTACACATTTCGCAGTGATAGTCGCTGTTTCTTCTGGAAAGTGTGAAGGATGTTAATTTGCATGTGTGACCTAAAACATCACCAAGACGTATTCCGCCAGAAACAACCATCCATAAAAGTAGATCAGATATATGCAGGATGTAACCCCTTATTTCTCATGTCTCCCTTATGTAATAAATCTTCATTGTTGGTATGGGAGGATTTTTTTATCATTTGGATGGCTTATTTTGCCATATTTTACAGGATACCTGTTATCATGATAGTTCTCACTCAGGACTGTGTTTTACCTTGTATTGGTTTATCAAGTAGCTGTGGACATAGTCACCAGTCTCCTGCCCCAGTTATTCATGACAAGGTATGTGCCCAGTTCATACATCTCCTGGAACAATTCCCATCTTATGTCCTTGTCCCTAAGTAAAGCCCAACATGGGTATCTCCTAGTCTCCAATATTGCAAATGGGCGGGGTAGAGGCCCACCGCAGACACCATCCTACCCCCTTCCCCCATCACTCTTTGCAATATTTGAGACTAGGAGATTCATTTGAACAGGCTGCCTAACACATGAAAAAAGGTGCATGATGCATTATCAGTAGCACAGATCAAGGCACCACACATTGGTGCGTCACAGTGTGAATGTGGCCTTACACCTTAATATTTTGTGTGCAAAAGGTTTATATGGTACACACAGAACCAAACACCCATCAAGGTACAATACAGGTTGCAATGGGGCTACCCATGTAGATGACCAAATACAACATCATTTATGGTGCATTTAGCTTCCATTTTTTCAGGGATGTGTCTGCTCCAACAATGCAAGGACTGCAAGCTCCCCTGCCGGCGTCAACATCTTCTCCTTTCCGTTCTCCGGGTGCAGGGTCTTTGATCCTCTTGATTGGCTGGCTCAGAATGATGTAAACTTTGTTTTAAGTTTTGATGAAAATAAATGTATATGTACACAACCTCCTAGCTTGCAAACGCTGATGGGTGCTCATGCATACACAGGATTCTAATAAGAGAGCAAGGCCGAGAGATACAGTATTTCTTTCTTGGCTGTTGTTGCTTATAATCTTTATGACTAGACATAACTACCCCATCCATAAACGTTTGCTTTCAGAAATCAATGGTAAAAAGCGTCACTCCCGTGATCATGTGATTAGCACTGTCACAGGGGAGAAGGCCACATGCTTCTCCATACTCTGAATTTTTCAAGGGTCTATTATAATTACTTAGCTCAGACAGGAGATTGGACAGCCTGTATTTTTATTGTGTATGTCCATGTGTGTATTACACATGATGATGCACCTTTTGATACATCTTCATGCATTTTGCAGCGAAATGTATACAGATGTTTGAAAAACAAATGCACAAATAAATACACACACAATAAAAATGAAAACCACAGAAAGCACTTAGTTGTGGACAAAGTATCTCAGGAGCCTGGCTGATGTAAATGAATGTTGCTTGATATTTTTGACCTGTATAAGCTGAGGTCAATTGCATTCCAGTAAGTGCATTTAAAGGAGAACTACGAGGTGAGTGAAAATCGCTCACCCTCTTACCCCCCCCCCCCCCTGCTGACTGGAGGAACGGACAGGGGAGGGGGCGATTACACTGGCTCTGCCTCTAGATAGGCAGAGCCGGCTGTAATTCACGCAGCTGGGTGGATCCTGACAGCATTGTCGGGATCCATCCTGGTTGCGGCGATCTCAGTATACTGTGAGCTGTAGCTCGCTATATACTGAGCTTTGGGTCACGGGAGGACGCTAGTATATGTCCTTCCGTGACCCTTAAGAGATTTATGGGGAAAAACACTGACCCCCATAGTTCTCCTTTAATGTCAAATATATGATTCCTTGTCAACTTCTGAGCATCACTGAATATTGCAGAGAGACTGCTATGAATTTACTGGACCCTGGTAAAAACCATGTAAGTCCTGTGCAGGATCATATCAGGATTTTAGGTTAATTAAAGAAGTATTAAACTCTCAAACCTTTTTTCAAGAATGAATCCAGATTAAACAAATATACATTGCCCAGCAAAGTGTTTCTTTAAATATTTGCCCAAACACTTAGTCATCATGTTTCTGAACAGTTGGTTCCTACTCTCTCAGCTTGGCTTCCCTGAACTTCCTGTCCAGTACAAGATCACAGTGCAGTCTCCAGCAGCCGTCCATCTACTAGCTTGTGGAAGTGAGGAGGAAGTGGAGGGGAGAAGGGGAGTGGTTTGCCTTGCTGTACCTGTGTGTTTGTGGAGACACACAGGTTACTAGCACACACAAGGGTGCCTCCATAGGACCCCGCAGGGGAAAGAAGCCTCCCTAAAACAGGATATCAGGGCCAGTGTTTGGAGGACCTGCTGATTCTGCAGAAAAATAAAACTTTTAAACATCAAGGAGCAGCATCCATTGTAAGTGAATTAATCAGCATTTGAAATAGCTTAAAAAATATTTTTACTTTAAGTTGATGTAGTAATAAACTCTCAAACTTTTTTTTTTTTTTTTTTTAATCAATAATGAATCCAGATCCCACAATCCTACATTGCCCAGCAAAGTGTTTCTTTAAATTGTTGCCCAACTTTTTACAGTCATGATATTTCCAAACATCTGACTCCAACTCTCTCAGCTCTGCTTACCTGAACTTCATGTCCAGTACAAGATAACAAGGGACAAAGCAGACTCCAGCAACTGTCCATCTACTAGACTGGGGAAGGAGGGAGGAAAAGGGAGGGGTGAGCAGAGAGGAGGGGAGGGGCATACCTTGCTGTGTGTTTGTTAGCACACACAAGGGTGGCTCCATAGGACCTTGCAAGGGAAAGGAGCCTCCCTAACACAGGATATGAGGGCCAGTGCTTGGGGTACCAGCTGAATTTTATATCACTTTAAGTCTTCCTAACACTCCCATAGTTGACATAGTAGTGTCTTGAATTGTATTGTAACTGTAATGTCTTCCTTATATTGTAAAGCGCTGCGCAAACTGTTATCGCTATATAAATACTATGTAATAATAATAATAGTAGTGCAATACTGTTTACTTGGTGGCAGTCATAGAAATTGAGCGTGGTAGACCTCTCTTACTGAAAAGTAAATGGTTATTAACCCAGCAGCAGAAATCTTGTTTATGTCAAGTGGATGGAAAAGAGATTTCTTAGAGGTAATAGGGGCCAATGTAATTTGGATTTGATGTTCTATGCCTCTTTAAGTGTTAAAATCTTTGTGGGAAGGGAGTGTATAGACCAGCGTATTGCTGGGAGAGAGTAGAGGGTGAGTAGGTGTGTTGGTAGCACTGGCAGGTGGAATGGAGGCTAATTTAGAGGCTACGTAATATGTAGCAAGGTGAAGGAAGTAAAGTATATGTAATGTTTTGTTGTAGTGTCTAATTTGCTGTTGGAACCTTAGCCCCTTACCATGCTAAATGAGGTACAATATCTGTGGCTGGAGTGTGATTACATTAAACAGCTATACAAAAAAAACTAGAGGCCTTTAGAAGTAATAAAGAATTCAGGGGAGGCAAGTCATTCTCCTCATCCAGGAAGCAGAGGGGAAGTTCCACTTCCTTACATCATCGGAAAGTTGTTTATATAGGAGGAGATAGCTGTGTATATACAGTTAAGTTGTGAACACCCAACTGCAATACAACACAGTAATAGGGTTGCCACCTTTTCTTCCAGCAAATGTTTTTGAGTTGCGGTTTATTCATATGTAAATAGCGTCACCCATTCATATGTAAATATCAGTCTAGACTATTTTTAGTGGAGGGGGAGGGGGCAGTAGCCCATATCTTAATTTTGGTTGCCCCTGTTTGCCTGACATCATGTGTCCGGGTTTCAGCTGCCATGAAACCTGGACACAGCATTCAAAACCCAGACTGTCCGGGTGAATCCTGGACAGGTGGCAACCCTACACAGTAAATATGTTTCCTAACTATTGACACATTTCCATTTTTATAAAAGGAACCTTTAGTAGCTTTTTGCAAATGTTATATTGTGCCACGTGTGTGTCGTATTTTGTGTTTCATGTGACTACACAGGCTCCATTCTCTCCCTTCTTCCCAAAGCAGAGGACATGTATGCATAGTAGATGGAGGCAGTATGCGTATTAGATGGGGGCAGTATGCATAGTTAGATGGGGGCGGTATGCATAGTTAGATGGGGGCGGTATGTTCCCCATTTGTATGCTCTGCATTTTGAAAGGGAGACTCCTGCAAGGAGCCACTGTCAATCATCACAGTAGGGCTGGGCGATGATTGAGGGAGGTGTTGAAATCTTGGCATGTTTGCAGGCAGCGTCATGACGTTGACCATACAGTGCTGGGCTCCCCATTGAGGGACTGACATGCCTCTCAGCTTCCTGATTAGCCGGGGAGCCACCTCCTTGCTCACTTGTCACCAGGTGATAAGGAAGCATGGAGCCGGCCTTTCTGGCCAATCAGAAAGCCGGGGGGGGGGGGTAATAACTCGCCTCCCAGCTTCCTGATTGGCCAGCTTCCCAACCAATCAGGAAGCCAGGCAGCAAGTCATTACAGGCCGCCCGGCTTTCTGATTGCCAGCTCCAGTCTCCCTCATCACCGAGCATAAAGCTGGCTTCCCGCTAGGGGACAAGTCATTACACATTATTACAATATCAACACATCTTAGTTAGTTGAAACCTTATGTTGCCCATATTGGGCAATGTGATTTTTCTTTCCTGCTCGAACCCTATCATGCACATACTCACCTTCCCTGCATTCCCTTGCAGCCCTAAACTGGTGACAAGCAGCCATGGTCCCATGTAACATTGCTCAGCCCTACAACTAGCTGGTATGACTCCAGGCTTGGTGGCACTAGGCCATGGGTCCTCAGATTGTTCACAGTCCTTCAGACTTTAGGAAAGCTATATCCAGTGGGAGTAAACAATGTCCAAGGCTTTGTGGTCAGTGAGAGGCAAGAATGCCATAGGGTTTGTGGTCCGTGGGAGTAAAAAATGGCCTAGCGTCTATGGTCAGAGGGAGGAAGAATGGTGCCCCTCCACTGATGTTACTGGAAGGAATTTGTATCAGTGGAAGTGTTTTTGTGAGACGGAGGAATAATACTCCATTGTTGGTGTCAGTGGAGGAATAGTACCCCATCCTTGATGTCAGTGGGCAGAATAGTGTCCCGTTGTTGGTGTCAGTGTGAGGAATAGTGCCACTTTGTTGATGTCAGAGGGAGGAACAGCTCCCCATTATTTGTGTCACAGAGAGGTATGTGCCCCATCATTTCTGTTGGAAGGATGAATCGTGCCACATCATTACTTTCAGTGGGAGGATTGCCCCTTTGTTGGTGTCACTGGGAGGAACAGCTCCCATATTAGTGTCACAGAGAGGATATGTGCCCCATCATTTCTGTCGGAAGGATGAATTGTGACACATCATTAATTTCAGTGGGAGGATTGCCCCTTTTGTGGTGTCAGTGGGAGGAATAGTTGCCCATTATTTGTGTCATAGAGAGGTATGTGCCCCATCATTTCTGTCGGAAGAAGGAATTGTGCCACACCATTACTTTCAGTGGGAGGATTGCCCCTTTTGTTGGTGTCAGTGGGAGGAACAGTTCCACATTATTTGTGTCACAGAGAGGATATGTGCCCCATCATTTCTGTTGGAAGGATTAATCGTGCCACATCATTACTTTCAGTGGGAGGATTGCCCCTTTTGTGGTGTCAGTGGGAGGAATAGTTCCCCATTATTTGTGTCACAGAGAGGATATGTGCCCCATAATTTCTGTCGGAAGAAGGAATTGTGCCACATCATCACTTTTAGTGGGAGGATTGCCCAATTGTTGGTGTCAGTTGGAGAAATGGTGCCCCATGAACCAGTTAAAGGCAAGCAAAGAGCCGCATTTAGCTCATCAACCACAGTTTGGGGATCACTGCAATAAACTGTAAGGAAATATGTACTTCTTGGTGTTCCTGCAGTAAAGTGGACCTGTTCCTTTGTACACTGCTTATATAACAACATGTTTATTGATAGATGTCTATACACCAGACCAAAAAGAGACAATTCTAGGTTAGAGTGTTTTGGAGTGGAGTGGTGGATAATATAAATGTAGTAAGTGACCTGTCAGTGTGGGTAGACCCTCTAATTATGCTCCTGAGGATTACAGATCTTCTTTAATGCCACTTATTGCCAAAAGCTCTTTATTTTCTATGCTGTTTATTATGCCAGACGGATATTCTTCTTGGTTGGTAACGGTCTTCTGCTCCAATGGTTGCTATGTGGAAGGCTGCCATTAACAAGGACCCGCCACTTTATAAGCTTTATAAAATCTGAATGCAGCGCTAGTAATAAAAACAAACCATGAATTAATATCCACAAAAGTACAATAAATATCAATGTGATTAATATAATATAACATCATATAAAAGAAAACTTCGATTATATGAAGCACTTTGTGTTCATATATGTACTCCACACATGTGCTCAGACCGATGATACAATATAACTACGTTATTAAATAACACAATGCCCACAGTGATACTATAATTAATCCCTATCCACTGATTCAGCAACACAGTTTGCCGCAAAGTTGTATGATATTGTATGCTGCATGTTGATATTGTAAAAACAAATCCTCTGATTTCTCTGTGTGACCAACTTAGTATTGGTGTGGTAACAATAGTGATAGCACCCCACGTGGCTGCTATGGGGACTGGGGTAGGAGGGGGCCCCTTTAGGCAGCTGATTAGTATAGAAAGGCTGAAGTCAGATCTTTAGGATCCTCTAGTCACAGATCCCCCTCTGTGACTAGAGCCACCTTTGACCCCCCCTGTGCATTAAGAATCATTTGCTTATCTATCTTAAGCTGGGTACATACAGTTATATAACAGATCCCTCCATCTGTGCTAAATAGCGTGGATGAACAAATTTCCCGTTGTGTACATTGTGTTTTGACTGTGACACTGGATGCTGTCAGAATACCCAAACACTGCTTGCAGGTGATTGGCTTCAAGCACCAATTAGCCAATGATTTTCCAACATGCTCATTTGGCAGAAGTCGATCTAATGATTGAGGGGCTAGGGTCACCCTCTGAACGCCTGCTACAGACTGAAATTAATCCTGCCACCCACTACAGGGAGAGTTAGCCAAAGTGTTGCTATCAGGCCCCATGTTTTGTAGTCAGGCCCCTGTCTACTAAGGTCAGAACATGTCTGTGAATATGTCCTGGTTCTATACTTAAACCCTTATCCGGTGAATCAGCAGCACAGTTTACAGTAAAGTTGTGATATTGTGAAAACAGTTTCTCGGATCCTCTCTCTGTGATATGTGTGTGATGAGACAAGCTGTGTTACTTCCAACAAGCCATAGAGATCAGAGCAGGAAACACAAGTGCAGAACTAGCACTGGTCCTGCCAGCCTTGGTCACTCTGCTTTTTGCCTTTGCCCCCCCCCCTCCTTATTTCCTTCCCCTCCTTTGAACTTCTATCATGTTGTGCACTCTCTTGGGTGGGTCATTCTATGGATCTCTATACTGTGGCCGTTATTCTCTTTTAAAGACAAACTCCAGGAATCTATAAAATTACTCCTTGTAGTCACGGGGCTATCCTCCGCTCTGCAAGGGTTAACTGCTCGTTTTGGTCTCGGGGCTCAAATAAAGAAGATATACTCACTTGATCCTTGGTTCCCACCCGGCTGATAGATTGGTCCCCGCAGCCTCTTCTTCCCTAGGCTTCGGGGGCCTAAGGTCCATTCACCTGCATTAGATGTGGGGATGCTTGGGGATGTACCACAGCCAGAGCGGAGGGGAGAGAGGTGAGCACCAACCACCGCAGGTCGTTTTGGTCTGGGGACCAGAATACAGGAGATATACTTGCCTATCCTTGGTCCTGCGGCAGGAACACTGAGGGACATACCACCACTGGAGTGGAGGGGTAGAGAGGTGAGCACCATCTGCCGCAGGTTGTTTTAGTCTAGGGACCAAAATACAGGAGATATACTCACCTATCCTTGGCCCTTCAGTGGTTGGCTCCACCCACTCTGGCTGTGGTATGTCCCTTGGCATCCCCACAGCTAATGCAGGTGAATGGACGTGTTAACGTCAGTGGGGCTTAGACTTCCTGAGCCTGGGGAAGAAGCTGTGGGATCAAGGGTCAGGTGGGAATATTTTCTTTATTTGAGCCCCTAGACAGACTTCGGCCCTCCAGCTGTGGTGAAACTACAAATCCCAACATGAATCTGCCTCCAGGAGTCATCCCTCTGGCTGTCAAAGTCTTGCAATGCCTCATGGGATTTGTAGTTTCAACACAACTGGAGGGCCAAAGTTTGCCAACCTCTGCCCTAGACCAAAAGGAGCAGTTAACCCTTGCAGTGTGGGGGTCGCCCTACGGCACTTTATTATTGGTATTCTTTTTTTAAATAGCAGGAGTTCTCCTTTAAATGTGAAGTTTTTTTTGTCTTGCTGGCTGCACATCTACACCGCTGTAATCACGTGACGATTGCTCTGCGCTGTACCAGTTTCCGATTGTTATTTTATTCTGGAAACTAAATAAAGTTTTTTTATGTTAAAAAAACGACAGTTTTGGAGATGAGAGCCGCTGACTGACTCCTAGAGGGGGACATTCGGGGGAAGGCTTTCCCCCCCTGCACCCCGCGTCCATTGTGTCTCAGGATGGGAGGGAAGTGTAGTGGAGTTCCTCATGAGGTGACACTTCCTCCTAGAAGAAGACTCGGGGCCATTTGTAGCAGTGCGGAGGACAGTGTGTGTGATGGACGAAGTGTGTGAGAGTCGCTGTGTGTTTCCAGCAGTCAGGAAGGAGTGATCTCCGGCGGAGGGGCTGTACACACGGGGGTGGGGGGGGCCGCACTCTTCCCTCTTCGGGCGGAGCGGTAACACACTCCCAGCTCTCCATCCACAAGTCACACATCGCCTCCTAAACTCCGGTCCTGAGCCCGACCGAGCTCAGCATGTCCCAGCACAACGTCACTGTGGTCCGGACCACCAGCAGCAGCAGCAACGTCCAGCAGAGCAGCAGTCCGGGGCTAGTGGACAGAGACTACCCCTGCTCCATCCAGGCCATCCTCAAGCTGTGCCAGGCGGTAAGAGAACCCTCCACTCCTGCATTGTATGCATCGGAAGCCTTGGAGTTGTCACCAGCGCCCTACAGATGATGAGAGTCCACTGATCAGTAGTTAGGGGGAGAACTACAACTCCCAGCAGCTTCATTGTGGGTTGCCCCTTCGATTGTGAGGCTAATGTTATTCTTTGTCAAATCTGCACCAAGCTACAGTTGTTAAAGAGGAACTCCAGGTATATGTTTTGTGGGGGTAGCCCCACAAAAGCTTGTTTTGGTCTAAGAGCGAAAATAAAGAAGATACACTCCCCTGATCCTCAGTCCTGCAGCAGTGAGCTCTCTACCCCTCCACTCCGGTAGTGGTATGTCCCTCGGCGTCCTCACGCCTAATGCAGCTGCATTAGAAGTGATGACATCACGGGTCCTTAGAGCACCGGATCCGGGGGGAGAAGAGGCTGCAAGAGCCGGTCTAGCAGCCGGGCAGGAGCGAGGGTCAGGTGAGTATGTCTTTATTTTCATCCCTAGGCCCAAGCGAGCACCTAACCCTTGAAGTGTAGGGGTAGCCCCACTGCAAGGGTTACTGTGAAAAGTACCTGGGGTTCTGTAAAGTACATCTAAAATAAAAGTTTTGTTAGTTTTGGATACAGTAGGAAGTAGTTAAAGTCTATCTCCAGTTAAAAACATGCCCTTTGCATTGGGCTACCCCTGCAGTGAAAGGGTTACCTGCTCTTTTTTTTGTTTAGGACTTGTAGGCTCCATTCACACTGGGGCGGCTGTCCGCACGTATTCGGCTGTAAACAGAAAAAACATGCCCTTTGCATTGGGCTACCCCTGCAGTGAAAGGGTTACCTGCTCTTTTTTTTGTCTAGGACTTGTAGGCTCCATTCACACTGGGGTGGCACGTATTCGGCTGTAAACAGAAAAAAACAATGCACTTTAATGTGCTTTGTAAGACTGTTGCTGGGACCGCGCGGCCCCCAAAGTAGTGCACGCGCGATGACATGGCGGATTCTGCATGTTCGCGGCTATAACGAGCGGAATCCGTGCAGCTGTTTCACATATAGCGTTTGCGTCCTGTGTGGTCTTCCGTGCAGGAAACACAAAAGTTATATGTGAATGGAGTCTGACTCACCTGATCCCCTCTCCCACAGGTCCAAGACCGGCGCCCACAGACTCTAGCCCTGACTGCTCTGGAGGTCAGGGGCCCACTGATGTCATCAAGTCTAATGCGGGGCCCATAGCCCTGTATTAGACATGAGGATGCTGAGGAAATGTCCGCAAGCCGGAGTGGATGGAAGAGAGGTGAATGCGGATCACCAGGGGTGTTCGGGATCGGGTCAGTAAAAGTCCTTTATATCAGGGGTAGGTAACCTCAGGACTCCAGCTGTGGTGAAACTACAAATTCCATCATGCATCTGTCTCTGGAAATCATGCATAGTTTTGCAGTGCCTCATGGGACTTGTAGTTCCACAACAGCTGGAGTGCCGAGGTTGCCTACCCCGCCTTTACACAATACCCCTAGATATTAATGAGTAGCTAACTCTTGCAGTCCCGGGGTAGCCCCACTCAAGGGGGGAGTTTTTTTAAATAGGCTTTAAAGCAACGTCTACGCCAAATGGAAGTCCACTTGTTTGCACCAGTGGGGACGGGGTACTGATCATGTGATAGCTGTGACAGCCTGTCACTGACTCCCGATCGTAAGCCATGACTAGGAGACGTTGGTGACATCTCAATCACGGTGCTGTGAGCGATGGGAGAACATTAAAAGCATATATACTGTGGCCACGCATTAAAGGCCACCTTCTCGTCACCACATATATGTGTATCAATCGGGATGAGCACATTTAAATCCTTTTAATAAGGATCTATTGGAGGGCAAGTCTGGTGCCAGCAGATATGGTAATTCCAGATCTAATAGCTCATACTTGGCTGCGGCCTGACTTCAGCTCGGAATAATGGAACAGGGGTGGGGAGCTCAGAATCCCAGCAGAATTCACTGCAACCCAATGGCAGGAATGTATTCTCCTGGAATTTCTAGTGCCCTGCGGTGGGGTTCAGTGATCCCTCCCACAAGTGTTACAAATGGCCTTTTAAGGCCATTGTTTTTATTGTGGGGTTGCAAAAAAAGAGGACCTTCCGTTTGGCCTTGAAGCTCCACATTAAAGTATATCTTAACTGGAAAACGACAATGTAATACAGTTCAGCTCGCCAGTTGTGGCTTCATTCATTTCCCTTTTCAGTCTTTTCACCTGGTGATCCCACCAATAACACACTTCCTGTCCTAGGGTGACAACGCCCACTGTACTGTATCTATGGAGGAGCAGCGTTGTTACTCTAGGCTGCTCTCCTGATTTGGACTACAAAAACCTCCTCTCCTCCTTTTATTTCACAGAGGAGAGTTATTTTATAGTTCCCAGAAGATACCCGAGAAAGCGGAGAACTTGGTTTGACATTTTAGTACAACTCGCAGGAAGTGGCCAGCAGAAGATTTCTAGCAGATATTCTTTTGTAGCAATGTGCTGAGTCTGAAAAGAGGAAAACGAATGTGGCTGCTGGTCAGCTGCATTATATTACATTTTTAGGGGTTTAGATATGTTTTCATAGACACGTTATAAAGTGAGAGGAGATCTCTCCAGAATAAGAGAAATCCCATCCTAGGCAGTTATCAGAACAAGCCTCCCCATTGGGCCCCTCTATTCCCATTCTAGTGACTATTTAGGGTATTTCTTCACTTACACTTCTGGGAAATACGACCCCCAAGACACACAGGGATTTTCAACATTTTGTTTGATTTTAAAATGAATTGAGTTTCAAAGGATTCAAATCACAATCAATGTTAGAATTTCGTTCGAGAAAATGTTTTCCATCCTGCTTCTCCGTGTTTTTTCATCACTATGGTGGAAACCGATTGTGGATGAACCCCATCAACCAATAGAAAGGGGAAAGAAAGGTCTTTTCGCAAATCCAAGCAGTGTATGGACAATGTAAGGCCCTGTTCACACCAGGGCGTCTCGTCTAGCGCTTTTTCACACGCTGAAGCGCATGCAATGTAAAATCCCATGTATTCCTATGGGGTCGTTCACACAAATGCGCTGAATCGCGCATCAGAATAACTGGGGTGTGTGAAATAGTTCCTGAGCTTCTTTTGTGGCATTTATTCAGCCCGTTTTGCTCCATAGACTTCAATGTAAACACGCCGATCAGCACGCTTTTGTGTGTTTTTTTTTTTGTGTGCGTTTTTGCGGCTAAGACTGCTTTTCATTGGATAACTGTAAAACAAGCTGTAAACTGCTATTGCTTTTGAACAGAAAATGCCTGTAAAACGGGTATTAAAAAAGGCACGTAAAGCACGCTGAGACTGTCATCCTGGTGTGAATGGGGTCTTGTTTCTGCAGCAGTGTGAGAAACATTCAGCATTCTTCATCTGTGTTTGGATAACATCAAATAATAATAATAACAGAGGGCACCTTCTATAGAGATGGCCAGTGCAGCTATACAAGTGTCCCTGATGTGTATATCCGGGGCTGTAGGTAAATATAGCCTCCCATGTGGCCTTACAAAGAAAAATGTGGTCCGGAGGAGGGACTGCGACATCTGTGATGTACCAGCAGCTACATACTATATTTGGCAAGTGAAAGACGCCCACAGGATCTAAATGAACGTTTCCATTAGGAATGTTTTGTATGTGAGCCATATACTAAGCAGACATGCATTGCCCAGGAAGCTCTGTCATCACATGTACATGTTGTAATGTTTCTGCTGGTTACAGGGAACTTTCAGGGTAATCTAAGCAAAATCTACTATTTCATTTTGTCATATATGTATCTAAACAAATCTCTAAAAGTTTCCTTTTTTAGGGCCGGTTCACACCACAAAGAGAGCGTTTGGGGGCGGGAGGGGGCATGGCGGTGTATTGAAGTCAAAGGCACCGCAGCCACGCCCCCGCATTGCGATCGCCCGCACCCGAACGCGTGGCACATTAGTGCCTGCATTCCGGTCCAGCGCGATCTGCAAAAATAGTGCATGCAAGCCGAACGCTCTGGAACACACTCTTTGTGGAGTGAACCGGCCCTTAGGGCAGGTTCACACCATTTTCCGATTGCAATTTTGCCACGTCCTGGAGCTGTTTTTTCTTTTTTTTTTAAATAAGCTCATAAGTGCTTTACAGTGCTTTTGCGTTTTTATGCGTTTCCATGCATTCGAGACCAGACAAAATAAGACAAGCGGTATTTTTCTGGTCTGGTCTGGAACGGACTGCGCTGGTGTGAACAGAGCCCAGAAATAGCATAGGGATACATTAGGATGCATTTTGGGTCTGGAAACAATCTGGTCTGTTCTGGAAATGATCTGGATGTGGTGTGAATAGGCCCTTAGGATGTGGTGTGAATGGGGCCAGTTGCATGAGTCTCATGAATTCCTCTGCATGCGGAAGGTGCTGGATGTAATTGAACATTGTTTGTGCCTGGGTGCGGGCGGTGGCGCTGACATCTTGCTGTGTGATTACTTCTGGGCAGTAGATCCATGAACCCATCGCACTCCTGACCGCTTGTCTCCAAAAGAAATCAGATGGGTGCTGCGGTGATCGACGGATGGCAACCGTCATATTACAAGTAGTGATGGGCTCGGGCGTGTTGGCAGCTCCACGTGCCGAGCCCGCCAGGAAGCTGACAGCGCCGCAGCACCAATCACAGGTACTGAGACATTATCCCGGTCCGCAGCTGCAGAGATTGGTAAATATCTCCGTGCCTGTGATTGGCGGTGTCAGCTTCCTGGCGGGCGCGGCACGTGGAGCTGCGAACACGCCCGAGCCCATCACTAATAACAGTAGCAGGGACACCGGCACTCCAATATAAGCATTAAAAAAAAGTCTTATTTATTGAAGAGGTGCGACATATCACATAGATGCGACGACCGTTTCGAGGTCACACAGGATCCCCTTCCTCAAGCAATGACATGTGAAGCAATCAAGCAATCACATGTCATTGCTTGAGGAAGGGGATCCTTTGTGACCACGAAACGGTCGTCGCATCTATGTGATATGTCGCACCTCTTCAATAAATAAGAAAAAAAAATGTTTGCGCTTATATTGGAGTGCCGGTGTCCCTGCTTCTACTTCTGGACAGTGGCACCGACTTGCTTGCCCCGTCTTTTTCCAGCTGTGAGATGTTTGCCTATCTTGGTTGGCCGGCCCAGAATGATATAACTCCCGCTCATGCACATAAGAGTTAATTTGTTCTGTCATTGAGGTATGCTGAGGATATACAATGAGCAGCACATGAGTGTACATTCTAAAGAAGATTGCAGAACAGGCGGGTAAGTTCATTTTATTGCAGAAGACACAGAGCACGTCTCTTCTGTAAGAGTTCTCTTCTGTAAGACCCCATTCACACTGAGCGACATGGAAATCGCGCGACATTGAGCGACGTGTCGCGCGACTTCTTCCTATTGGGCTGTATGCAATCAGGAGCAATATCGCTCAAAATCGCTCTAAAAAAGGGTCATGTAGGAGCGACAAGCTACCAGCGACGAGCTACAAGCGATATTGAGCGACGTGATGTGAACAGCTACATTGAAATGTATTGGTGAAGCTACATAGAGCGATATAGCGCGGAAATATGAGCGCTATCGCTGCAAAAATCGCTCCATAAATCGCTCAGTGTGAATGGGGCCTTAGAGTTCTTTCATTTGTCAGTTAGGTTCCGCTTCTTTACTTAACAAGGTCTTCACCATGTACGTACAAATATTTTGACAACTGTTATGTGATAGATAACTTTTTAGTGTGAAGAGTGTTTCAGGCAATTGCAATAATTAGCTTTGTTAATATGTAAATATTAAAGATTAAGTAGGATTCAGCTTGAAGTGTCACAGGACTCATCTACCACCTTGTATATTTACATCTGCTTTAGAGTACAATACAAGAAATCAGGAAGGGAAATCCCTCCAATTCTTCCACCTGCTCCCATGTATTGTCCTTCCTTCATGGCAGCAAATAGTCTGTGTATTAACCACTTGCTCACCGGGGTGTTTGAATCCTCTTCCTGCCTTCCTGTCCAGGCCATTTTTCAGTATTCAGCGCTGCAGTACTTTGACATTTATTCCATCATGCAATGCTGTAATTAAATGAATTTTATACCATTTTTTTGGGGACAGATAGAGCTTTCTTTTGGTTGTAGTTATTCACCACTGGGGGTTTTATTTTTTACTATATTAAGGAAAAAGTACCAACATCATTACCCTATGTTATGTTAGGAAAGATTTATTACTAACCAATTTTTCGGTAAAATATAAAAGACAGGGTCATGTCGGGTAAATAAACACCAAACATGTCAAGCCTTAAAATTGCGCGCACCCGCAAAAAACTACAGTACCCAAAATTGTCCATAGATGACGATTTGTAAAGCTCATCAGTTTAGTGTTATCAGTGATTGATTGCCCTAGAATTATTGCTTGCACTGCGACGTTCGCGGTGATATGTAACATGTGCTGCTCGATTGTTTTTGCATGTAGGCGCACCTGATGCGTGTTTACATTAGTATGTGCGTGGGGGGGGGGGAGGAATTAAACATTTGTTTGTTTCTTGTTCTTTACGTCTTTTTATATGTGACCTTTGGGTTTTTTTTACAGTTAAAGCAGAACTATGGGGTTAGGGCTTTTCCACATAGTTCTCCTTAGAGTAACGGCGGTATACTGAGACCCCGCAGTATATACTTGAGACCCTGCAGCTGAAGCGAATCCCGACAATTATGTCTGGATCCGCCCAGCTGCTTGAGTGACAGCTGGCTCTGCCTATCTAGAGGCAGAGCCAGCTGTACCCGCCCCCGTCCGTTCTGCCAGTCAGCGCTGGCGGATCGGAGCGGGGAGGGGGGAATCCAGCCCCTCCCCTGTCACGGCAGTGAGACGTGACAGGATCGAGAAGTGAGCGAACGCAGGTATGTGTTCGCCCACTTCCCGATCTACTGAGCCGACCTGTGACAGTCTCATTGTCACAGGTCGGCTAGAACTATGAGGTGAGTGAAGAGCACTCACCTCATAGTTCTCCTTTAATGTTATTGCTATCACATAGGGGGATAACAAGCACTCTATGTGATAGCACAGGCACACTGCCAGGTCCTCTTTATGGAGACATCAGGGGTCTATAAGACCCCTAATGTCACCTTGGGACCCCCAAGGAAGCTGATGAAGTATGGATCTGCTTCATCAGCTTTTTGTCTGGCCATAGCAGCCGGAGGAATGACAGCTGAATGTGGAAGTGATGTAATACACATCACTTCTGCATTCAGAGATCAGAGGAGAGATCAGCAAGTGGGAGAGTGCTGATCTCCCTTCGATCCTAATGCAGAGAGTCGCCGAGTCGGTGTTCTATCATCCCATCGGACCCATAACTTGATCAGAAATCCGGAGGTGTGTGCAGGGCTTGACCATGCGCGCAAGTGCACTGTGGGGCAGGGTCCGTTAATCTCACAGACCAACACAGTTTAACATCAGCGGCTCCAGGTCCATATCTCTTATGGACTAATTATGAAATCATACGGATGAAACAAAATATGATTGGAAGTAAATATATTTATGTGAAATCTTATACAGTTTATGTTAAATATAATATTTATATAGGGTGAGAACCAAAACACACATATATATCTGTGTGTATGTTTTTGCTCTCCCTATATAAATATTATATTTAACACAAATATATCTACTTCCAATCATATTTTGTTTTATCATTATGATTTCATAGTTAGTCCGTAAGAGTTCTGGATCTGGAGCCGCTGATGGTAAACTGCGTTGGTCCCTGAGATTTACAGATGCTGCGTTGGTCCGCGAGATTAACGGACCTGGTCCTGCAGTGCGACTGATCCCTGCACATAAGAAAAGAAATAGACACCGGCACTCCAATAGTACATTGCTTACGTCTATTTATTGACGTACATCAAAAGCAAAAACTTGTTTTGCCTGATGAAGGGGTTCCTGTGTGTCCCCGAAACGTCGCACTAAGTGTGTTATTTTGCTAGTCGAGTGCCGGTGTCTACTTCTTTTCTTATGTGCAGAGATCAACCACACTG
Organism: Nanorana parkeri; assembly: GCF_000935625.1. Taxonomy (NCBI): domain Eukaryota; kingdom Metazoa; phylum Chordata; class Amphibia; order Anura; family Dicroglossidae; genus Nanorana; species Nanorana parkeri. The sequence goes on along the minus strand of NW_017306960.1, from coordinate 60,493 downwards.
CAGGACCAGGTCCCCGAAACGTCACACTAAGTGTGTTATTTTGCTTTTGATGTACGTCAATAAATAGACGTAATCGATTTACTATTGGAGTGCCGGTGTCTATTTCTTGTCTGCATTACTTTGACGGTGGCCATCCGTCGACTACTGAGCACCCAGGATACTTTGTTGGACGTGCGGTCAGGAGTGCAATGGGTACATGGACTGTAATCTGATCCCGGCACATGCCCCCAGCAGTGTGATAAAATGACGGGTCAGATGGAATATTAGAACACCGCTCCTGGGCCTGCAAAGGGGACAGCAGAGCCCAGTGGATGGGGGGGCGTACACTGTTGTGCACCATACAAGCTATCGGACGCCTATAGAGCTACCCAAACGCTTGTATATGTAACCGCCGTTACCAGCTGTTTACATCTGTCAACTTGTGCCGCTCTTGCGTGTGCTAGGGGGAGCGTCCAAACAGAAAAAAAAAGCTGTATATTTCTGGTGCCCCACTGAAAGGAGCTTGCTGTCTGTCTGTTTATTTACAATGGGAAGCGGGTAATATTAGGAATGTACTTTACTGAGAAAATACATCTATTTATTTGTCTGCTTGTAATTTACTGTGGTATCAGCACAATTTCAGGACTGCAACTCTTGTGTAAAAAAAATAATTATTTTTTTAGCTTCAGTTAAAGACAACTTTTCCTCTGGTTACTGCAAATGTCATGATTCTTTTTTTATTTTACATGCCCAGCAATTGTCAGTAAACAAGTATAGCAGAATACAGAGGGATTTATGCCAAAAACAGGATACAGGAACTTAGACATTGCAGACTGTGAAGCAAATGCTTTCTGTAGTTGGCAGGCTGTCTTGTATGTCCTTTGTATCCAAAAGTATTTATTAATGTGACTGTTTTGGCCTGTGCCCACCTATGCCTGCCAACCTTTAAAGTTCTAGATGTAATAGAACATATTTAATAAAGCTGTGCACAGAGCAGTGATAAAGAGCATCATTCAGTAACCAATAGCAACCAACCAGATTCCACTTTTGGTGACTCTACACCTGAAACTGTAAAAAAGAGAACTGTCATAACCATACTCCTCTTCCAAAGGTCTGACCACAAGAACTAACCCTGGGGATGATGTACCATAGAATCACTGCTTTGGCTTGGCTATGAAGAGCTTCCCTCTGAACCCTCACTGCAGCTACATAGTCAGCATGGCCATTGTGCTTTCTGGTACTCTAGATGGAAATCTTTCCTGTGTTTCTCTGTATTCCAATATTGCTGCCTGATAAGTTGAGACAGTGCTGGTCAAATCCTGGATACCAGGTTCCAAAGGGAAAAAGTCTTGTAGCAATAGGGGCATCCTGCCCATAAGATCACCCGCTCAGACCTATCCGTCAGATGGGGAATGCTGTGCACTACCTGGAAGCAGGACCTGGTTTACACTGTACTACACTGTGTGTAGGGGTGCCAGCTCATACTTGGCAGCAGTGCACATTGGTTTTCCACGTGACAGGTAGGCCTGAGTGTAAAAGGCCATTGTAAAGCATATTAGCGATCATTACACTCTACACCGCCGATGTTGTGCATAAGGGGGTGTGGTAGAGGATTTCCTTTACTTTTATGAAAAGGGAAATGACAGGTGAGGTGGTGAGATCTTTTACACAAATGGAGTTTTGTCAGTGACATCTACCTGGAAGGAAGCCTAGGAGCAGATCCATAATTTACTGATAGGATTACATTTCCCAGCTAGTCTGGCCATTTTTTGGAATCCTTCATGAATAGTTTTTTTTCCAGCACAAGGACAGCATCCATTTACACCCGGTTACCCCTGACTCCTGCTAGGTTCTATAAAAAAAACAGAACAGTGTAGCGTCTCAGTGGGCCCGATCGTGCCAGATTGGGCGTAATCTGAATTAAATGGACACAAGTCTGTTTACATCGGATTCCCCATAGACCGACATGGGGTCCGGTCATTTCAGTTTTTTCCTCCATTGGAAGATGGAGGAAAAAACTGGGCAGACACGGATGTCACAGTGATGACATCCGATTTGTAATGCTCTGATGAGGAGGGGAACCGTGCGCAGATACCCCGCTAATCAGCCTATATGAAAGGGGCTTTAAAGTGCTGCCTTTCCATTTACTAGTGTCAGGGCTTGTTTACACCAAATGCAGTGCATTCCAGAGCGGTAACTGCTGGAACGCACTGCAATCCCTCAACAAACTTCCCCCTGTGTTCTGGGGTTGGAGGTGGAATTCAATGGCACTGCTTTCACGCCCCCCCACCCGCAGTGCGATCAGACGCGTGGCAAAACCTTGCCTGCGTTTTGTTCCACTGCAAACGTAATAAATGCTGCTTGCTCTATTTTTTTCGTTTGCAGTGGAATGGAATGCAGGCAAAGCTTTGCCACACGTCCGATCGCACTGCAGGTGGGATGGGGGGGCGTGAAAGCGATGCCATTGGATTCAATGCATCTCCACGCCCCCTCCCGCCCCAGGACGGGGTGGGAGGGGGCGTGGAATTTGGGGTGAACAAGCCCTAAGTGCTGTCATGCGAATAATGGCAGGAGGCCAACATCAAGAGCCATTCTGGTCCTTTTATGTAACTATGTATATTGCATGGAGGAAATAAATGTTATATAATTTTAAATAAATTGTGTTGTGGCAGTCGAAGCTGAGCTTTAAAAGTAAATAATGATCTTGCCCCCATTGAAATGTTTTTATGCATGCTTCCTGCATAGTTTTAGGTTTGCCATTTTTATTTTTGCCGTTATTTAAAATGTATTTATTTCATGGCACTTTCTAGAAAAGTAGCCAGAGTGAATGTGAGATTCACCTGCAGAGTGTATCTTTTACTAGACACAATTGCTCTACAGTTCTCTCTGTGTGTATATATCATGTTACAGAATAAATGGGCCTTTCTCTCTGCACTGCTGGGAAACCATACACAGCTTTGCTTCTGTTCCGTTAAATATCACCTTGTCTTCTGGACAGAATTACGCTTACAGAACTTAGTAAAGCCTCTATCAAACATGTTTACAGAACATTCTAAGACGGTGGACAGCTAAGATCCACAAACTGCTCGTACTAGTAAACAGAGTTGGCTATAAATAGTTGCAAAGCTCTTACAGACTGATATTTTGTTAAGACACTGCACCCTGTAACATTTCTATAATAATGAAGTAAACCATCCAGATGATCAGCAGATGATCTGCATTTAGGAGAAGCTTCTTATTTGGCTACAAAATATAACCCGGCCTATATGTAATGGAAGCTGTGACTGTGAAAGCTGGACCAGTGTTAATGAGGCTGCAGCCAGTAGTGCTGTGGAAAATATTAGCGCTGTGGCATACTTATGAAAAGTTGTGAAACAGTTTAGCTTGGCAACTTTTTCCTGTGCTGATTTTTATTGATATGTCAACAGCTGTACACCAAATATTTCCAAAACTGTGTTCTGTTGTGCAGCAAAGTTATAAATGACTATTTGATTTCAGAAATGACAAAGTTTTCAAGGTAATAATGACAGAAAAAAAAGCAGTTAGATTGTTCATATTACAAAAGGTCTGTTAGGGTGGCTTCATTGACAGAAGTCTACATACATGGAGCAGCCCAGGCACAACTACATAATCAAAGGGGACGTCCTTAACCTCATTAGAGTGTCACGGCAGAGAGCCGTGACAGGATCGAGAAGTGAGCGAACGCCGGTATGTGTTCTCTCACCTCCCGATCTACTGAGCCGACCTGTGACAGTCTCATTGTCACAGGTCGGCTTAGAACTATGAGGTGAGTGGAAATCACTCATGTCATAGTTCTCCTTTAAAGAAGAAGTCTAGGAAAGCCTTTTAGTAACCCTTGCAGTGGGGCTTCTACACGTCCCGAGCCTCCCTGCACACATAAAGTAATACGCTCACCCCCTTCCAAGCCCTCCTGCACACAAAAAATAATACTCTCTCCCCATTCCAAGCCCTCCCGCACAGAAAAATAATATACTCCCCCGTACCCCCCATGAGCCCTCTCACCGGCTTACATATTTGCAGGGAAGAGGTGAGGAGGCACAATCCCTGGTGATCCAGTGGTTGATTAGTGAGGTCTGGTGCAGACCTTACTAATCCATCCTTTCGGCCGGAGCTCAGAAGAGTCAAAACGTCAGGCGAAAGTATCCGAGTGCTGGCACTAACAGGAGCAGCTATGCGATCTTCATCTACAGAGATACAGACCATGTAGGTGCTCCCTCAACTCAGGTACGCGGTCTGTGACCATGTGCATCAATTGTCAGCTGGCTGCGGGCCACATAGTACCGGTTTGCGGGTCGGAGTTGGCCCGTAGGCTGATACTTTGAGACCCCTGGTTTAAATAAATGAAAGTATTACTACCTTGAGTTCGGAAAGAGATTGTCAGCTCTTGAACCTAATTTGCAAGCTAGTTAAACAAAAAAAACAACAACTGTTAACTCATTTTAGTAGCAGTGTACACTGTGCTACCATGATGAAGCTGTGACCAGCTGATGGTGGAGATGATGGTTTCTTTCTCGGTCTCTCACTCATATAGAAGAAATTGTCAAAAAGCCGCTGATACTCTATGGGTATTGCGGAATTTGGATCGAGGGCATAATCGCATCCAGGAAAATTCTCTGGTCTACTGGAGTCTTCAGACATTGCAAAGAAAAAAATCCATCTCCCTTGCCTCTGTAAATTCTCTAATTGCCCAAAATGTGCCAGAACTCTTCTCCAATTTTTATTCTTACTGGTCTTGCATGCGTTGTTGCATATAATCCTCCTGTAAATAGGCCCAGTTAATGTCAAAGAATAAGGCATACATTTCCAGGCTCTGTATTTATTTCCATGTACTGTAACAAGGAAACATAAATCGGCAACAATTTAATAACAGTAATTGTATAATATCATCTCACCCTTTAAAAATTTTGCAGCTGCATTTTTCCATCTATTGCATACGAGCCCCCCCCC
>NW_017306960.1:50651-55255 GCF_000935625.1 Nanorana parkeri | reverse complement strand
CGTCCAGCAATGTAGATCCTCGTCAATCACAATGAACGACACCCGCTGACTCGCCAAAATAAAAAAAGGGCCTGCCGACCCGTCTGCTACCGCCGAACACCCGCCGCAAAATGACAGGTCCGGGCTGAATGTAAACAAATAGGCGGAGCAAGTTGTGATGCCACGACTCGCTCTGCCCCTTTGTTTTCATTACATGCTAGCTCACTGGATTGCATCAATTGACAATTTATTTATAAATCAATTTTTAAAAAAAAATTATAATAAACACAGGAGCTTCCACATATGTTATAGAGTCCATGAACAGAGAGGGGCAGTGCAGGATTTCTTTCTCCTGCTAAGTGCCAGGTGCTTTCCTTGTGCTCCCATTCAGGTAGAATCAACAGTTTTGACGATCCTGGTTACTCTCCCTGTCATTACAGGTGCTCCCTACAGGGGACCTACTTGCTTTTCCCCATGCTGTGGCCCTGTTATTCTTATGATAATAGTAAACAGCTCTTCCTACACTGATCTTAGTATTTTGTTTCAGTTTTTCTTTGTGTTACCTGACTACTCACTGGAAGGAGCTGAAGGATTTAATTGGGAACATGGCGTCAAAAATGCTGAGTTGCATGAAGGAGTGGGCAGCTTCAGGATAGGACAACGGTAGTCCCACATTAGTCCAATTCCTCAATAAATAAACTTGGGTCTACCTTTTTTTTGGATAGAAAATCTAATAGCTTTTTCCACTTGTAAGTTGGCCAGTGGTGCAGTACATAAAATACACTAAGTTATGTTAGTTATGTGAGGCATTTCCCCCTAAAATGCTGAGATTAGTCAAACATTGTGATGGCCTTTCTTTCTAATGTTTGTTGGATTACATCAGTTTCCTTTTGCATACATTTATATACCAGACAGCTGGTGATACTCTGTCATGCGATAAGCTACTCCCTTCCTGTTCACCAGTTGACTAGTGTTTTGTTATAAATATACATAGTACGAATAAGCCTGACCTAATTTCTATAGGACTTGAATGAGGCCAAGTACTCTCACTTCTGTATAATACATTCACGCTATCCCTTATTACCTGTAATCAAAAATGACTCGTTTCTGAATAAATGTTACAAAATACCAGGCTTCCTGTTTTACAGAGCGTGACCTAGTTGTGTCACTTAGTAGGTGACATTATATTGTACTTGTTCATTACTGTGCTTGCTGTCTGAGCATTGTTTGTACAGATTTCATCTTCTGCATACTATTCATTCATGAAATCAGGATAATAGGAATAATATTAAGCAGCTTGGCATATAACACACTGGCAGGTCTCTCCTTTTTGAAGGAAACTAAACCATATCATGTATAATTAGCCTTAAAGTGGACCTTTACCCCCCCATTCACTAAAAATCACATCAGGAGGCAGCTCTGCATGCTGATTTAGAATCATCAGATGAGATTTGATGCATGCTGATCAAATCTCATCTGTAATCTCATGAGATCTCAGGGAAAGGCATTTTCCTCCCCTGAGATGATGTGCATGGTCACATGTCTAGTCACATGTGGCAGAAATCCAGGAAGTAAATGGGGAGCTAGTAATCTGCCCTTAGTTAACATGGCCGCTGTCAGAAGGCTAGGAAAGAAAAGAAAAACAAGGTATACAAAGCCGGCAATTATCTAGCAGTATCTGTTTCTAGATTGTTATTACTAAACATTTCTGAAGGTGCGTTTGTTGTTATTTAAAGGAGAACTATGAGGTGAGTAAAGATCACTCATCCTCATAGTTCGGGCCAACAATGAAACTGTCTCACGTCGGCTCAATAGATCGGGAAATGAGCGAACGCATACTGTCGCTCGCTCACTTCTCGATCATCTCCCTGCAGAGACCAATTTCTGTCAGTCATGGCTCCCTGCAGGGATTCCCTCCTCCCCGCTCCGATCCTCCAGCGCTGACTGGTGGAATGGAAGTGGGAGGGGGCGGGTACAGCTGGCTTTGCCTCTGGATAGGCAGAGCCAGCTGTCACTCACACAGCTGGGTGGATCTCGACAGTATTGTCGGGATCCGTCCCGGTTGCAACGATCTCCGTATCCCGCGAGCTGTAGCTCACAATATACTAAAACTGAGCTTTGGGTCATGGGAGGACGCTAGTTTATGTCCTCACGTGACCCTTACCCCATAGTTCTCTTTTAAAGATATAGGTAAAGGTTCACTTTAATGTGTATGTAAAACCTAACAATCAGCTTCACTTATTTCTCCTTTTTGGTTTGTTAAATACACCATTGAACGTGTATTGAATGGTATATTTATATTCTGATCTTGCCAGAAATCCAGTGCTGTCCTGCATTCCATGCTGTCTGCAGTGTAATGAGTCCTGCCCATTTAATCTCTGTGGACTGCAGAACACGTCCGCACTTTGTTATAAACATGAAGAGCGGGGGATGTGTTCTGTTGTCCTGTGCTAGGGTAACAGTGCTGCTCACCCATAGATACAGTACAGTGATTGAGCATTGTCATCTTTGGACAAGAAGTGTGTTACTTACAGGGGCCACACTGTAAAAATACCTAATGAAATAAACACAATGCAGTCGCCACATCGAAGGGCTGGTAAGCTGCAATATATTACATTGTTGTTCTTGGGTTTAGATGAACTTTAAAGCCCATCTCCAGGGGAACAAAAAACTCCCCTTGGAGTGGGGCTATTCCCGCATTGCCAGGATTAAATGTGATTTTAGGTCTAGGGTACCTGGGTAAAGCAGTTTTACTTACTTGACCCCTACTCCCCCTGCAGTTGGCACTCATCTTGTCTATCCTATGCTCCAGCGTATGGACTGTCCCTTCCCTCACATATAATGCAGAGTTCTAGGCCTTGTATTGTACTGGAGGATGTCAGCAGGCTTCCGACCACTGGAGTGTAATGGTGAAGAGGCTGGAGGGAGCCTGCGGGAGTTTCCCTAGACCTAAGCAAGCATTAAACCCTTACATTTATGCTGGGTTCACACCTAGGCGTATCAAATATGCGCGTTTGTCGTGCGTTTCGTGTCGCGCGATTCGCGGTTAAAAAACCGTGCGACAAACGTGCGATTCCGTGGGAGGACACAAACTAGCGTCCTCCCGTTACCCTAAGCTCAGTATACCGCGAGCTACAGCTCGCGGTATACTGAGACGCCGCACCTGGAGCGGATCCCGACTTAGATGACGGGATCCGCCCAGCTGCGTGAGTGACAGCTGGCTCTGCCTATCTAGAGGCAGAGCCAGCTGTACCCGCCCCCTCCCCCGTCCGTTCCGCCAGTCAGCGCTGGCAGATCGGAGCGGGGAGAGGGGAATCCAGCCCCTCCCCCTGTCACGGCAGAGAGCCGTGACAGGATCGAGAAGTGAGCGAACGCCGGTATGTGTTCTCTCACCTCCCGATCTACTGAGCCGACCTGTGACAGTCTCATTGTCACAGGTCGGCTTAGAACTATGAGGTGAGTGGAAATCACTCATGTCATAGTTCTCCTTTAAAGAAGAAGTCTAGGAAAGCCTTTTAGTAACCCTTGCAGTGGGGCTTCTACACGTCCCGAGCCTCCCTGCACACATAAAGTAATACGCTCACCCCCTTCCAAGCCCTCCTGCACACAAAAAATAATACTCTCTCCCCATTCCAAGCCCTCCCGCACAGAAAAATAATATACTCCCCCGTACCCCCCATGAGCCCTCTCACCGGCTTACATATTTGCAGGGAAGAGGTGAGGAGGCACAATCCCTGGTGATCCAGTGGTTGATTAGTGAGGTCTGGTGCAGACCTTACTAATCCATCCTTTCGGCCGGAGCTCAGAAGAGTCAAAACGTCAGGCGAAAGTATCCGAGTGCTGGCACTAACAGGAGCAGCTATGCGATCTTCATCTACAGAGATACAGACCATGTAGGTGCTCCCTCAACTCAGGTACGCGGTCTGTGACCATGTGCATCAATTGTCAGCTGGCTGCGGGCCACATAGTACCGGTTTGCGGGTCGGAGTTGGCCCGTAGGCTGATACTTTGAGACCCCTGGTTTAAATAAATGAAAGTATTACTACCTTGAGTTCGGAAAGAGATTGTCAGCTCTTGAACCTAATTTGCAAGCTAGTTAAACAAAAAAAACAACAACTGTTAACTCATTTTAGTAGCAGTGTACACTGTGCTACCATGATGAAGCTGTGACCAGCTGATGGTGGAGATGATGGTTTCTTTCTCGGTCTCTCACTCATATAGAAGAAATTGTCAAAAAGCCGCTGATACTCTATGGGTATTGCGGAATTTGGATCGAGGGCATAATCGCATCCAGGAAAATTCTCTGGTCTACTGGAGTCTTCAGACATTGCAAAGAAAAAAATCCATCTCCCTTGCCTCTGTAAATTCTCTAATTGCCCAAAATGTGCCAGAACTCTTCTCCAATTTTTATTCTTACTGGTCTTGCATGCGTTGTTGCATATAATCCTCCTGTAAATAGGCCCAGTTAATGTCAAAGAATAAGGCATACATTTCCAGGCTCTGTATTTATTTCCATGTACTGTAACAAGGAAACATAAATCGGCAACAATTTAATAACAGTAATTGTATAATATCATCTCACCCTTTAAAAATTTTGCAGCTGCATTTTTCCATCTATTGCATAC
>NW_017306960.1:39820-50596 GCF_000935625.1 Nanorana parkeri | reverse complement strand
CGATGAGGACAAGGGCCTCCTTCCCACAACCCTGGCGGGGTGGTTGTGGGATTCTCTGCGCAGGGGGGCTCATCTGCATCTGGGTGCCCCCTTTTACAGAGGGGGCACCCTGATGCCGCCCCCCCGTGAATGTGTATGGGGTAGTTGTTACCCCTACTCATTCACCAAATAGTAAAGTAAATATTAAATAACCCCACACCTATAAGGAAAAACGATGCAATCCAAAGGTCAGTCATATCGTCCAGCAATGTAGATCCTCGTCAATCACAATGAACGACACCCGCTGACTCGCCAAAATAAAAAAAGGGCCTGCCGACCCGTCTGCTACCGCCGAACACCCGCCGCAAAATGACAGGTCCGGGCTGAATGTAAACAAATAGGCGGAGCAAGTTGTGATGCCACGACTCGCTCTGCCCCTTTGTTTTCATTACATGCTAGCTCACTGGATTGCATCAATTGACAATTTATTTATAAATCAATTTTTAAAAAAAAATTATAATAAACACAGGAGCTTCCACATATGTTATAGAGTCCATGAACAGAGAGGGGCAGTGCAGGATTTCTTTCTCCTGCTAAGTGCCAGGTGCTTTCCTTGTGCTCCCATTCAGGTAGAATCAACAGTTTTGACGATCCTGGTTACTCTCCCTGTCATTACAGGTGCTCCCTACAGGGGACCTACTTGCTTTTCCCCATGCTGTGGCCCTGTTATTCTTATGATAATAGTAAACAGCTCTTCCTACACTGATCTTAGTATTTTGTTTCAGTTTTTCTTTGTGTTACCTGACTACTCACTGGAAGGAGCTGAAGGATTTAATTGGGAACATGGCGTCAAAAATGCTGAGTTGCATGAAGGAGTGGGCAGCTTCAGGATAGGACAACGGTAGTCCCACATTAGTCCAATTCCTCAATAAATAAACTTGGGTCTACCTTTTTTTTGGATAGAAAATCTAATAGCTTTTTCCACTTGTAAGTTGGCCAGTGGTGCAGTACATAAAATACACTAAGTTATGTTAGTTATGTGAGGCATTTCCCCCTAAAATGCTGAGATTAGTCAAACATTGTGATGGCCTTTCTTTCTAATGTTTGTTGGATTACATCAGTTTCCTTTTGCATACATTTATATACCAGACAGCTGGTGATACTCTGTCATGCGATAAGCTACTCCCTTCCTGTTCACCAGTTGACTAGTGTTTTGTTATAAATATACATAGTACGAATAAGCCTGACCTAATTTCTATAGGACTTGAATGAGGCCAAGTACTCTCACTTCTGTATAATACATTCACGCTATCCCTTATTACCTGTAATCAAAAATGACTCGTTTCTGAATAAATGTTACAAAATACCAGGCTTCCTGTTTTACAGAGCGTGACCTAGTTGTGTCACTTAGTAGGTGACATTATATTGTACTTGTTCATTACTGTGCTTGCTGTCTGAGCATTGTTTGTACAGATTTCATCTTCTGCATACTATTCATTCATGAAATCAGGATAATAGGAATAATATTAAGCAGCTTGGCATATAACACACTGGCAGGTCTCTCCTTTTTGAAGGAAACTAAACCATATCATGTATAATTAGCCTTAAAGTGGACCTTTACCCCCCCATTCACTAAAAATCACATCAGGAGGCAGCTCTGCATGCTGATTTAGAATCATCAGATGAGATTTGATGCATGCTGATCAAATCTCATCTGTAATCTCATGAGATCTCAGGGAAAGGCATTTTCCTCCCCTGAGATGATGTGCATGGTCACATGTCTAGTCACATGTGGCAGAAATCCAGGAAGTAAATGGGGAGCTAGTAATCTGCCCTTAGTTAACATGGCCGCTGTCAGAAGGCTAGGAAAGAAAAGAAAAACAAGGTATACAAAGCCGGCAATTATCTAGCAGTATCTGTTTCTAGATTGTTATTACTAAACATTTCTGAAGGTGCGTTTGTTGTTATTTAAAGGAGAACTATGAGGTGAGTAAAGATCACTCATCCTCATAGTTCGGGCCAACAATGAAACTGTCTCACGTCGGCTCAATAGATCGGGAAATGAGCGAACGCATACTGTCGCTCGCTCACTTCTCGATCATCTCCCTGCAGAGACCAATTTCTGTCAGTCATGGCTCCCTGCAGGGATTCCCTCCTCCCCGCTCCGATCCTCCAGCGCTGACTGGTGGAATGGAAGTGGGAGGGGGCGGGTACAGCTGGCTTTGCCTCTGGATAGGCAGAGCCAGCTGTCACTCACACAGCTGGGTGGATCTCGACAGTATTGTCGGGATCCGTCCCGGTTGCAACGATCTCCGTATCCCGCGAGCTGTAGCTCACAATATACTAAAACTGAGCTTTGGGTCATGGGAGGACGCTAGTTTATGTCCTCACGTGACCCTTACCCCATAGTTCTCTTTTAAAGATATAGGTAAAGGTTCACTTTAATGTGTATGTAAAACCTAACAATCAGCTTCACTTATTTCTCCTTTTTGGTTTGTTAAATACACCATTGAACGTGTATTGAATGGTATATTTATATTCTGATCTTGCCAGAAATCCAGTGCTGTCCTGCATTCCATGCTGTCTGCAGTGTAATGAGTCCTGCCCATTTAATCTCTGTGGACTGCAGAACACGTCCGCACTTTGTTATAAACATGAAGAGCGGGGGATGTGTTCTGTTGTCCTGTGCTAGGGTAACAGTGCTGCTCACCCATAGATACAGTACAGTGATTGAGCATTGTCATCTTTGGACAAGAAGTGTGTTACTTACAGGGGCCACACTGTAAAAATACCTAATGAAATAAACACAATGCAGTCGCCACATCGAAGGGCTGGTAAGCTGCAATATATTACATTGTTGTTCTTGGGTTTAGATGAACTTTAAAGCCCATCTCCAGGGGAACAAAAAACTCCCCTTGGAGTGGGGCTATTCCCGCATTGCCAGGATTAAATGTGATTTTAGGTCTAGGGTACCTGGGTAAAGCAGTTTTACTTACTTGACCCCTACTCCCCCTGCAGTTGGCACTCATCTTGTCTATCCTATGCTCCAGCGTATGGACTGTCCCTTCCCTCACATATAATGCAGAGTTCTAGGCCTTGTATTGTACTGGAGGATGTCAGCAGGCTTCCGACCACTGGAGTGTAATGGTGAAGAGGCTGGAGGGAGCCTGCGGGAGTTTCCCTAGACCTAAGCAAGCATTAAACCCTTACATTTATGCTGGGTTCACACCTAGGCGTATCAAATATGCGCGTTTGTCGTGCGTTTCGTGTCGCGCGATTCGCGGTTAAAAAACCGTGCGACAAACGTGCGATTCCGAGGGCTACCTGGCTGTATCCCAATGGATACGTGCGACAAAAACGCCCCAAAGAAGCTCCTGTACTTCTTTGGGCGTAGGGTGTTTTGTAGCGCGTTCATACGGCCTGTAATACGCCCAGGTGTGAACCATACCCATAGGAAATAATGGGATTTCGGTGTTTGAGCGTTTTGCAGGGCGTAGGAACGCGATACAAAACGCCCAGTTGTGAACCGGGCCTTAGGGATAGCAAAGGTTTTTTTTTCTAGAATTAGGCTTCAAACACAATTTCAGTAAATGGCCATCACTGACTTAAATGGTGGTCATTTGCTAATACCATAAGTATGCATCCCAGACTATTGTTTCCCTCATAATGGGTTTAGTTTTGCAGAAAAGAAATCGCTGCAATAATAAAGTTAACTTTTCTTTTGGAAAACAGGAAATAGCTGATTAAAATCTGTAATTACAGAGAGCTGACATGCATTTACTTTTCTTACAATGAGGAAGATAAAATGTATGTCAGTGTTAATGCTTAACATTTACTTTATTTGTATAAACCAGGACAGGAAAAGATTCAGTTGCATCAGCATGTGCATTCCCCTTGCTCTGTTCCTACAGAAAATTGTTTTGTGAAAGTACTTTGGGTGAATGGGTATAGGGCCAGTATAGATGTAGATGATGCTTAGCAGAGCTATTATTAAAATGCCATTTTGCTGAATCAGCCATTAATAGAGGCTTCACCTTGTTATTGAATCACTTTGCACTTTTTACCTCAGTGCAGTCATTAGGGCCGGTGCACACCTAGGCGACACCTCAGAGTGCAGCAATTCCATGTGGATTGCCGCGCGGTCAGCAGTCGCCGATCTCGCTGTGGGTGCCATTATTTTCTAATGGCACCCCAGTCGCGCTAGGCGGATCATGCGGTTTCCCGATGCGATTCCGCTCATGCTACCGAACGCGATCGCGGCTAAAATAGCCTCACGTCATATATTGGGGAAAAAAAAGGTACTTGTACCTTTTCTCTGTGATTGCTGCATGGATGTCACCCCATTGAAATCAATGGGGGCCGCGCGGAAATCACTGCCTGCATTGTGCAGGAACGCACGATCCTGGATCGCGGAGGTCTGCATCGGGCCTCAGTGACATCTATGCCATTAGTGCTTTCATTATTTATCACTGTAGACAAGTGGTCAGATTAAACTTTGTACCATTAAATTACAGTTCTACACTAAACACAGAGGGGGGATTTATCAAAGCAATTGTGACAGTTTTAGCCACTTAGATAATTTTTTTATGTGCAAATTTGTTTAGCCGCTCCTTTTAACATGTGCGCCTGTTTTGACCAGCTTGCACTATTTTCCCGATTGCACATGTTTTGCGAACGTTCGCAATTGTTTACATCTGCACTTGTCCTGCGTCTGTCTGAAGCTGGAGCATCACCAAAACTGAACAATCGCAACTTAAGAAGTCCCAATGACCACTTCTTTAAGTGACAGTTAAGCTTTTAGCCTGGAGTTACGAATCTTCTGTCCTGGAGTCTATTTAATCTTCTTTATGAACATTACACTAGCAACACAAATCTGCTGCGAATATATCCCATGCAACCATATGCGAGTTCAAACACTCACAATTGCTAGAGTGATTTATTGCGCCTAACATTCATGATCAACAGTCCGACACTGACGCACATTTGTTATGATTCATTCATTTTGCACCTAAATTCTGGTCCTGCAGTAAAATTGCTTCTGTCATTGTTTAGGGGCTTTAATCAGCCAATATGATGTAGATAAATAAATTATATATAGTATAGTACCCATTTAAACCTGACTGTGTAGGTGTGTAGTAGTAAAAGACTGATAAAGATTAGGGATGAGCTCAGGTTTAAGGTGCCCATACACTGCACGATTCTCGTACGAGAATCGCGGGAAATCCCACGATCGTACGAGAATCGTGCAGTGTATGGAAGGCGCGCGACCGCTTCTACTGTACAGTCGCACATCTTCCATCAAACAAGCAGGCTGGAAAACCCACCGGGAATCGTACGATTCTCGGCGAGTTGGTGGCCTGCTTGTTCGACAACTGCCGAACGGGCCGGTGTGCGCATGCGCACACTGCCCGTTTGCAGTCTTTGCAGCCACCGCAAGCCCGCCCCTCAGGGCAGTCATCGCAAGCCCGCCCCTCAGGGGGGCGGGCTTGCGATGATCGCAAGTACGATCTGCCTGTCCAAGATGGGCAGATCGTATGTTTTTTTAAGTACTTTACAACCCTCGCAAGACAAAAGTCTTGCGAGGGTTGTAAAGTGTATGAGCACCTTTAGACTGGACCTAGTCCCAGCCTGATCTCCAAACACGGAAGGAAGCTCCTTCCACTGCTTTCCTTTCAGCTGCAGCTGGGTAATTCCCTACCTGCAGCTGCTCATAAGCAGAGGGGTGTCATTGACATTATATGGCCACAAGGCTATATTTGTTCAATGACATTTCCCTAATATGGCCTGGTGGCAATAAAAGGCCAATGACATCAGCACAAGCATTCAGCTCCTTTGTTTATGTTCAGCTTCAGGGTGGGGAATGGCCTGGCATGTGGTCCCATGGCACTTTCAGGTTCAGAGAAGCACAGGTTCAGACCAAGTTTGGTCCGAGCCTGAGCACATCCCAAATAAAGAGGCAATAGAAATCATTAATCCTGAACTGATTGTCGAAAAACTACCCCTCACCATCCTCATGTACAGTGCAGGACTATTGTAGCTGTATTCTGATTGATGATGTAAGCATGCAACTGCGGGCTAGAGCGCCAAAGAGAAGAGGCTCCAGTTTTGATAACTTCCGCCCACTGTATTGCAGCAATGCTTGAATGATATAGAGAAAAGGGTTGTTTGCCCTGCATTCTTATTTTCCAAATCTGACTGGGATACGATATACCAATGTAAATATTGCATAAAGCATCCAAATCTCTGCAGTCTACATAAATAAAGTGAGGATGCTGCCTACATCATTCTTAGTATAATGGTGTGAATGTAATGGAAGGAAAGTTGTATGATCATCATGCATCACTGGAACATGGTCAGTGCAGGGTCAGACACATTTCCTGTTCTGACTTCTCTCTGTAATGTCGTCGTGTCTGTATCTATACCCATCTTGGGTTTTTTGTTCTTTAGAAAAAGACAAACACATAACTGAAGTCGAAACAGACCCCAATATATGTTTTATTTTTGAGTGCACTCATTGGAACACTTAAAAAGGAACTTCACCAAGCTTTGCAATAGCTAAAAATCAGCAGCTACAAGCAAACTGCTGACTTTCTAAAAAACCAACCAACCCATGAAGTCCAGGTCTGTCTTTAAAACCCAATGTTTTAGCCCCCACACTGCCATCTTGGATTCAGGAGCGGACTATGACTTCCTGATCACTCACAGCCGGTTCTCTACTACACATGCACCAGGTCTGCCGACTGGGTGAGACTAGCCTACAGCCTCCTGGGATGTGTGATGTGTATCCTGGGAGGCTGCGGGACCTAGGGCTGCAGTCATCCTCACCTAGGCAAGAATTGAGGACTGAGTACCCGCTGAAAAAAAGTACATGCTACTCAACCCCCAAAAACTAAAGTTTCAGATGTGTAATAGGGAGGGGTAGGACGATGGCATGGCTTAAACCCCCTTTACTCCCTTTCTTTTTTTTTTTTAATTCTTTATTTGGAGCCAACATTTTACAATAAACATACAACATATACACAATCGATTGTTGCAAACGAAATAAGTAGGTATATACAAACATATGCGTAATAAGTAAAGCAACATCAGCTATATTCCCTTTCACTAAAAATCACATCAGCATACAGCTCTGCATGCTGATATGAAATCATCTTAAATGTATTAGCTAAACAAACATGTCTTTATTTTACTTATAATTTCTTTTGTTCCACTTCCTGGTCCACTTTGGCACAAAGATGTAATATCCCCAAATGTCACATCCAGGGAAGGTTACATCAGCAGAGCATTGCTGTGAAGTCTCATCTGTAATCTCGTGAGATCTCAGGGAAAGGCATTTTTCTCCCCTGAGATGATGTGCATGGTCACATGTGCCAGAGTTCCAGGAAGTAAAGGGAGATCTAGTGACCTGCACTTAGTTAACATGGCCACTGTCAGCAGACTGGGGAAGAAAAATAAATAAGATATGTAAAAAACAAAAAGCATGTATCTGTTTGTAGATTGTCATTACTAAACATTTCTAAATGTGCCTTTGTTGTTGTTTTGAAGATATAGTTCCTCTTTAAATGTGAGTGAAGGTCTGCGTTAAGTTTCCATAAATCTACATTGAGGTGAAGTGATCTTTTCACCTCAGGCAGCCATTTAGTCCCCCGGATTGCTGGCATAATGGAATGATATGACTGCTGTTCATAGCAGTTAGTGTAGTATAGCACAGGCACTATCTGTGCAATGAAAGGTCTTCACAGGCATTAAAGCATTACTAAAGGGCAAAACTTTTTTCCAAATATGGATAAAGTATTGAGGGGTCAGAACCTCTGTCAGCATTTTTTAGTGCTGTATGTGTCCCAATTAGTCTCTCTAACTGTCTTGATCGCCAATGTTAGCAGTATGCACAGATACCGTTTTTCTGGAATAGAGTAAGAGTACTAATATTTTTTTTCCCGTACTCGTTATCGAGTACTGTTACTGGCATCCGTGGGCTTGAATTGTCAGGAAGCCGTGCATCGGGCTTCCTGATTGCCTGGGAAGCCAGTGTTCTATCAAAAAAACACCGGCTTAACTTCCCTCGCAATGCTGCGAGGCAGCCTGGCTTCCTGAACAACCAGGAAGCCGGCTCCATGCTCCCTCGCGGCTCAGCCCTCTGACCGGAAGTTCCAGTATCGGGGGTAAGCATCGTAGCATTTCGGCAAGTATGAGTACTCGCCCAAATAATCGGTATCGGCACAGATACCAATACTAGTATCAGTATTGGTGCATCCCTAGTTAGCAGTAAGAGTGGGGGGTAAATTCAATATTTTGAGTTGCCCCGCAGAACAGGAATGGAGGGGGAATCTTTCAACTGGGACACTTGTTCGCAGGACAACTGGCTAAGAGGGAATTTACCTCACATTGAAAGATATCCCCTCACGTCCTGTTAGGTTTATAGGACAGGAAATGAAGTGAGATATTCATACCTGGGACCTCAACGGCATTGGCCCAGCATTGCTGGCTTTGTGGTCTGCTTACCAGCTCATTAATGGTTCGGCTCAGTTCTTTGGCTCAAGGCTGTTCTCTCTCCCTTTTGTAATATTGCATTACTGTTACCTACGTAGTTCCCTGTTCCACCCCCTCATTGTATCTTCAAGCAGTGATGGCTCAGTCTGCCACCTGGTGATCCAGAGTCATTGTTTGCTAGGATGCAGACAGCCGGGCCACACAACGTCATCCGTTTCCATGGTGTGGGCGACCTGCGCTATATGACGTCAGTGGTTACATATGGTGTCTAATGATGCATATTTTAGGGACATTTCTTCCTTTGCCAGTGTTTGTCCCATATTTTATACTGCTATTAAACTCTATAATTGACATTTATAAATATACTTGAAGCTTTTCAGCAGCCGTGTGAAAGGATACCTTATAGTAAAGGAGTATCTAGGCTGCCATTGCTGACTGCTGCATGTGAAAATGCCAGTTTCCAATGTGTCATTCTAATCTAATTGCTTCAGTACTTTCAGATACCAAACTGGAACAGGTATACAGATCAGGAGTTCTGATTTGGTTCTGACTATCTAGGCTGCGTGCTTGTTCCAAGCCAGTGCCTAAAAAAGTCCTGAAGCTACAGACAATCAGTCAGCTAGTGTTTTCACAAGCAGGTTAACAATGGGAACTTTCATATTTCTCTTTGTACAGGTTTCCTGTTAGACCCAACTCCAGTACTGTATATTTTTGGCATAATAGCTCTTCAGAAGTTAAAATGAAGAAACAGGTCCGGCTGCAATACTCCCCTCCTTTCTGGCAGAGTCCTGGGGAAAAAAAAAAGCATTCATGAAGTGTAGGTATGAGCTCAGGTTTGGACTCAATCTGGATTGAACCTGAGCTCCACCGAACATGGAAGGAGCTTCTCCAAACCCGGAAAGGAAACTCCTTCCGCTACTGTCCAATCGGGCAAGGGGCGGGATGCAGTGATGTCATTGATCCTATATGTCTATATTAGTTAAATTACATTGATCTAATATGGCCATGTGACCATATAAGGTAAATGATGTCAGCAAAAGCATCCCGCCCCTTTGTTTTTGCCCATGTAGCTCCCATGTTTGAAAGGAGTTCATGTTCAGACCAGGTTTGCCCCAAACCTGAGCTTATCCCTAATGAAGATTAGTTTTAAAAAAGGTGCAGGGATGCTCCTGGGGGGTGGGAGTTCTGTAAAGGGGTGTGATAGGTGGGTGGAGTTGGAGCTTAAGAGGATGTAATATCATTTCCAGAGGACAGCGGAAAGTTGTCACTCTCAGATGTTATATTCAGTACTCTAGTAACATGCGGTGCTCCTTACTAGTAAACTCACCATCTTGCATTTACTTACCACAGTCATTGTTTCAGATATAATTTTCTTCTTTCCCATTACCAACTGCAATACATACCAGGGAGCCGGCAGCAAAGTATTGTTTTTCACAATAAAGAGATTGGGGGGGAATTTATCAAAGTTGGAGCAGGCAGAATCCGGTGCAGTTGCCCATAGTAACCTATCAGGCTCTTTTTTAAGTTTGTTCAATTAAGATTTGAAAATGACATATAGAAGATGATTGGTTACTATGGGCAACTGCTCCAGATTCTGTCTGCTCGTTTTGTATACATTACACACAATAGAGTTTCATCTACCACTGAACTCTTCTAGTCCTATGAATCATCTCATTGTAAAGTTGCACTCAGCACAGAACTGATTTTTAGCTTTCAAGTGGGGCTGGGAGTGTACTGGAGGTTTTTCTTCAGATTAGAATGGTCCTTTTAAAAATGTTATTATTTGTGGTCTGATTTGTGAAGAGAATCGGATAAACAAAATGTTTTTACGCTAATGGCTCTGGGGGGAAGTTGGCGTATAAATAATGCACTCAGCAGTCCCATTTGTGTTTTCACTCATGATTGTGCATTTTGCTGTTAACAGTCACTTTAATGCACCTGTTTTATTAATGAGTCTTCCATTGCAATCCACCAACATCCCCGCTAACCAGCATATCAACAATACCACTGACTTACAAGTGATGCACACTGGAAGACAAAACATCATGTCATGAATCCAGAACATATATTATGGTGCTGTCCTAACCTAAGATGACCATACACTGGCCAAACTCTGCTGACTCTGCCAAAATCCTAGCACCATGTGGCCCCATCAGGACCCCTCCATTCACCAAACGTTTATTTTTCGATAAAGTTTCGTCGAAGGAGCCGGTCTGAAAAATCATGGTCGCTTAGTGACTGCAGCCAATCAGCTACAGTCACGGCTTGGGTATTGTGACAGCGGGCACACCAGCCGCTGTCAGAATC
>NW_017306960.1:14074-39693 GCF_000935625.1 Nanorana parkeri | reverse complement strand
GGGGGGGGGGTGTCCATCTCCATGCTGTAAACAAAAGATGGGGGAATCAAGAGTTCTTTCTTGTTCATACTGCGGGCTGAATGAGATAAAACGAACAGTATATGCTCGGCTTTATACAGTATAGCGCTTACATCAGCAGGTCTGTGTCCTGCAGTGTGCCTGTGGTGCCTATGGTGGTCTTTGCTGTGTTGGTTTAAAAAGTGTATTCTAGCCCAGCTCACTTAACCAGTTGACATCCGCGGTGTTAAACCCCCTTCCCATCCAGGCCATTTTTCAGTATTCAGCGCTGCGGGACTTTGACTGACATTTATTCCGTCATGCAGCGCTGTACTGAAATGAATTTTATACCCTTTTTTGGGGACAGATAGAGCTTTCTTTTGGTGGTATTTATTCACCACTGGGGGTTTTATTTTTTTACTATATTAAGGAAAAATTACCGAAATTTAAAAAAAAAAAACAGTTTCCCCTATATTAAATGATAAAACATTTATTATTACCCAATTTTTTGGTAAAATATAAAAGATGGGGTCACGTCGGGTAAAAAGACACTAAACATGTCAAGCCTTAAAATTGCGTGCGCGCGCGAAACCTCAAAAAACGATAATACCCAAAATTGGCCATAGGCGACGCTTTAAAAGCTGTTACCGCTCATCAGTTTAGTGTTATCAGTGATTGATGGCCCTAAAATGATTGCTCTCACTGCGACGTTCGCGGCGATATGTAACATGTGTAGCGCAATTGTAATTTTTGCGCGCTGGGGCACCGGACGCGTATTTACGTTTATAGGCGCGTAAACGTGGGGGTGGGGGAGTTAAACATTTTGGGGGGGTTTTTTTCCCTTTTTTTTTATATGTGACTTTTATTTTATTTTACTTTTTTATGTGTTACTTTTATTTTTTTTTATTTATATTTATTTTTTTGCACTTATTGTTATTGCTATTATATAGGGGGATAACAACCCCCTATATAATAGCAAAGGCACACTGACAGGTCCTCTTTATGGAGACATTAGGGGTCTCTAGGACCCCTAATATCACCTGTGGACCCCAAAAGAAGCTGATGAAGCAGAGATCTGCTTTATCAGCTTCTTCTCTCTGGCTATAGCAGCCAGATGATTGACAGGTGAATGCGGAAGTGATGTAATACACATCACTTCTGCATTCACAGCCCGGACGGAGATCAGCAAGGAGCTGATTGGGAGGGTGTGCCGCAAACGAGCACATATAGGCGATCGGTGGGCTACGGACCCGCTGATCGCCTACATGTGAAACACCCGGTAACGAGTGTGTGCAACGGTCGGGTCTTTTCTGCCCGTGCGTGCCCGCTAGGGTACGCGCGCGAACAGAAAAAAATGCCGTCTGGAGACGGCAACCCGCAAATGCAGCAGTGCCGTCCGTCCGTTTTTTTACTACGGGCGGACGGCAAGAGGTTAAGGGGGGCAGATGCATCGGTTACCTTACCATGCATACTGTTTAAAATGGTACTATCTACTTTTAAAAAAAAAGTTTACCAAGACCACCTTCACATTTGACTAGTGTGACTTGTGTTGTGGTGTATGATTGCAAGGTCCTTCCACTGCACCACAATTTACAGATGGCTGTGGCTGAAATGCACATGTGTCCTGGCAAGGTGTATTGGAATGCCATGAAAAAGAATGACATCATTACTGGCTTTCTGTGCTTCTCTATGCTATCCAGGCATATCATGTTTGTTGGGAGCGGCTGGCAGGGTGCTGTACATAGATGCTTGAAAACTTCACAGCAATTTGTCTCTGTATGCCTCCCAGAGCCCTCAGCCTTGATGCCAGCGGAGGGCTGTTCTGCTAATATTAAAATGCCTTGACAGGTGGGTTTCAGTCTGGAGGAGTGGGCGTTCCTTGTCAGTGTGAGGTAAATATGTTGCTGCCTTGGCATCTGTATCAGTGGGATGAAAGAGGGGAATATAAAGGCTGGGTTGGGAGCTCTTTGTGGTGCATTGACCTAAGGGGCTCTGTGTTACTCCAGCGGAGGGAGGGAGGTGTAGCGGCTAAAGTGTTTTTTTTTTGGTTCGAGGGTGAGCTCTGGGGCTGAATTTCTTCCCCTACCCCCTGTGTACTCACAGTTCCGACAAACTTTCTAGTGTGGTGTCCACCCAGAAATGCAGGCAGCTTCTCCTTCTTCTTGTCTCTGGTCATGTGATATGTCATATGTCAAGGGAAGACAGGAAGATGGAGGCTGGGTTCACACCTGGGCGTTTTTCAGCGCTGATCGAAGCGCAGAAAAACACTCTAGAAGTGAAATCCTATTAATTGCTATGGGCATGGTTCCCACCTGGGCGTATTTCAGCGCGTTTTGTCGCGCTGAAAAACGCCCTACATGCAAAATAATACTTGAGCTTCTTTGGGGCAGATTTCAGCGCATATCCATTGGACTTCTAAATAGAGATTTCGTAAAGGTGCGTCAAACGCGCGTTTTCGTGGACAGAATATCGCGCTAAAAACGCGCTGGCAAAAACGAGCATATTACGAACGCCCAGGTGTGAACCCAGCCGGACAGTCCGCCCTCACTGTCTGTCCTCAGCAGAAACCCCCTCTGCCTGCTCTCTTCTGCCCACAGTAGGCTGCCATTGAAGGGAGAAGAGAGCAGTGCCCTCCCTCCATTAGCTATCACAGCCCCAACTCTGCCTGACAGGACACTACAGTCAATCATTAGAAATCTGGAGAACCGAGCACAACACCAGGAGTAACCGAATTGAAAAGCCATCAGCTGTGGGTGAAAGCCGGCAAGTTTCCCGGTATGTTTCCGGGACTGCAACTGTGACAGGGCCCATGAGGTTATAGGATCTCTGCATGACTTCATTTCCAGCAGCACTCCCACATTCCATTTTACTGAGAATAAAGCAGACTTATCTGCATCCCATATCACTTCTAAGGGGCCACTTGTAGGTGAAATGCAATTTGTCCTTTGTGCAGATAACATGAAAGGTATGGATATGATAAATCATGTAAGTATGGCTATATTTTCTGCATCTAAAAATAATTCAATATATAACATATCAGAAAGATGATTGGACCTCCACAATTTAGTGTGGCATGTAGAAGTGGTCCTTGTTCATACAGCATTGTCTAGCCAGAGTCTTTAGGTAGACTTTTCGAGGTCAGCGCCTTTAGGTTATTCCACTCTGTTTTAAAATAGTCGTTCAAAAAGCTTTCACCCAGCTGTTACTGTGACAAAATGTGTGCCAGACATTACTGGAAATTGTTACTTCTACATGGGAGGATACCGTGCACAGGAAGCACAAGATGATTTGTTCAAACCACATATGTACGAGTCATTAAAGTTATATATTTTTCTAATGAATAACAAAGTTGTTGTTTTTTTTGTTTTTTTCAACCCTCCCTCCCATAATGATCAGATTGTGAAAAAGGTTGTGGTTGCATTTCTGACTTCTTTAAGATTTGTTTTACTGTAATTGTTTGTTCACTTCCTCCTGCAGGGACACATTTATACATTCATTTACTGCTATATTGTATTTTGTTTTAAGTTTTTAAAAAACTGTCATTGGGAGCGTCCACTTTTTCCATAGAGTGTTATACCTCCACTTGTAGCTCCTGTCAATCATCTGCTGAAATAGAGGGTAATAGACAAACCTAACTGGAAAGAGAATAGCTGATTGGCAAAGGACCGCCTACTTTCCGATTTATTCCACTTAAAGTGTAATTATAAACCAAATAAAATGTACATATATGATGCAGCCTGTCACAAGCAATAACTCTTTTCTGAGTCCCCCGTAACAGTTTCATTACCTGTTGATCCTGCTGGTACAGGGGTGTCAAACTCAATTTTATTGCGGGACGTATCAGCATTATGGTTGCCCTCAAAGGGCCAGTTGTATCTGTAAGACTAAATAAATCTATCTACTCTTCATCAAATGAAATAATTGCTTCTGCATTCGATTTATTACTGATTTTAGTAATAACTTAATAACTAGCTCTGAAAGTAGAAGTCTAGGAAAAATAATAACAATTAGTGTAATAGACTCTTAGGTGGCTGTGCAGGATCTATGGTGTGCTGTGCAGACTCAGGTGGCTGTGCAGGTTCTATGGTGGG
This sequence comes from Nanorana parkeri, assembly GCF_000935625.1. Classification (NCBI taxonomy): domain Eukaryota; kingdom Metazoa; phylum Chordata; class Amphibia; order Anura; family Dicroglossidae; genus Nanorana; species Nanorana parkeri. Next base: position 35,605 of record NW_017306960.1, on the reverse strand, counting down.
CTGTGTGGGCTTTCAGGCAGCTGTGCAGGTTCTATGGCGGGCTGTGCTGATTCTCAGGTGGGCTGTGTGGGGTCTATGCTGTGCGGACTCTTAGGTGGGCTGTGCGGGGTCTACGCTGGGCTGTGCGTATGCTCAGGTGGCTGTGCAGGTTCTATGGTGGGCTGTGTGGGCTTTCAGGCAGCTGTGCAGGTTCTATGGCGGGCTGTGCTGATTCTCAGGTGGGCTGTGTGGGGTCTATGCTGTGCGGACTCTTAGGTGGGCTGTGCGGGGTCTACGCTGGGCTGTGCGTATGCTCAGGTGGCTGTGCAGGTTCTATGGTGGGCTGTGTGGGCTCTCAGACAACTGTGCAGGTTCTATGGCTGGGCTGTGTGGACTCTTAGGTGGCTGTGTGGGGTTTATGCTGGGCTGTGCGGACTCTCAGGTGGGCTGTGTGTGGACTGCGCTGGGCTGTGCGGACGCTCAGGTGGGCTGTGCGGGGTCTATGCTGTGCTGTGCAGGCATTCTATGGTGGGTCATGCAGAATCTCAGGTGGCGGTGCAGGTTCTATGGTGGGCTGTGCGGGCTCTCAGGTGGCTGTGCAGGTTCTATGGTGGGTTGTGCAGGTTCTGTGGTGAGCTGTCAGACTCTCAGGTGGCTGTGCAGGGTCTTAGGAGGGCTGTGCAGTCTCACCAGGGCTCTTGGTTGTTCTCGGTGGGTGCAGGCGGCATGGATCCACAGGAAGGAGGAAATGTGCAGCCGGCAGTGTAAACAGGCGCCATAATTCACAGGAAGGCTACCTGGACCTTGCTTGGGACCTCATCTGAAGCCTGACACCTGTTCACAGCACTGGCTTCAGTTTCAAATTTTAAAGCACCGGTATCGGCATTTAGTATCGGGACAATTTCACGAGTACTCGGTATCGGTGTGTCCCTAGTTAGTATATCCAAAGTGTTCTATCCTTGTTGCCGACTGCTGAGACAAGGTGGAGTTGGAGACGAGGGGGGTGGCACAACTGCTAGAGAGGTGTGAGGGCCACATGAAATAGCCTGGGGGGCCAGATTCGGTCCGCGGGCCTTGTGTTTGACACGTGTGCTACCTCCCTCTCCCCATGTGGTGACTTTCTGTATTTGTTCTACTTACCTTTTGTCTGTGCTGAGGAATTCCACTTCTTAGCCCTTGTTAGACTATGCTGTAAAAATCATCTACCAACCAGGGCTCCCTACTTCATTTTCTAATGATACAGGGCACTGACAGAACTACATGTACCATGAGCTATATATCTACAGACAAGGCTTACGAGAACATAGGACGTTTTTGTCTTCCAAGGACAACACTCTGACAGGACATATTCCCAGCACAGTGTTGTCTATGTAAAAGTGTATCTGCTGCAAATTTGCTAAACCTCATCCCTGCACAAGATACTGCTGACCACCTGCACTTCAGAACTTTACGGGATTTGTAAAATGTTTTGCTATTTGTCCAAAAAAAATCTAGAATACAGCATTTCATGTATAGGGAAGGACTAGCATTTTTGTGTACAGTTTCTTCATTTGTGCTTGGGAATAAAAACATTTTAGAAATATTTTTCTGTCTTTTAGTTTGGTGAATATGAAATATTGGAAGCTAGCAAGCCGACTCTAAGCTTCACCTATATGCCATTAACTGCTTTGCTGAAAAAGAACCCTTTTGTTTACTGAGGTCAGTAGCGTAATCTGAAATGTACACAGCCAGATGAATGATTCCTTCCCCTCCCTGCCTGCTGTCTTCAGATGGGGCCATATGGAGTTTTAATCTGAGTGAGAGTAAGAAGGCAATCGGCTTCTTCTTTGCTCGCTATTGTAAAACCCATAATACCCTGTCACACAATTGTCATGGGTGCATTTTGTATGTTGAGAGAAACAAAGTACAAAAAACAAATATTTTGTGCAGAGATACGTGCACCTAGTCTTTTGAGGTCCTCTTTACCCCGGTCCTGTAAAATGATATTGACAATAATATCACCCATATGTGGCAAAGCTATTTTATTTATTATGGAGAATTTATTATCACATATCCTTAAAATCTACAGTCTCCCCATGTGTGTATTGTATATTCATAGGGTGACTACTGATGTTATCATTATATAACCTATTATGTGTTGTAAGATGTTTGTCTAATGGTGGATTGTCTCTTTCCTTCCAGGTGTGCTTGCTGATCGCTTTCCTGTGTGTGAGAAGCTCGGTCTGGACAGACTACAGTGCATATCGCTATTTTGAAGTCATTACAATATGCTTCATGATATTAATACTTATCTTGTATGCTGTGTCCCTGTTCCGGATATACAGGATGCTGACTTGTGTGTCATGGCCATTGACGGTACGTACAAATATATCTGTAAAGAATTTCTTTCAAGGCAAACATCCGGAGGTCGAGGCAATTATTTAGCAATAATTAAAGTAAGGCCCCGTTCACATGTAGTGACTTATCGCGCGATTTCACGCATTTTTGCCGCACGATATCGCAAGAAGTCGCCGGCCAATGCTATTCAATGAAGCTGTCTTAACTCCATGTCGCGCGTCGCAAGTCGTTTCTACCGGACCCTTTTTTCGGCGGATTTTGTGCGATTTTGCTTTTTTTCTATGGAGCCCGACGGAGAAGGTCGCGCTATCCCGGCCGCTGCAAAGGTATGTCGCTACATGTGAACGGGGTCTAAAGGGTTGTTCCACCTAACACTCATAATTATGTTCCGAATGGAGCAGCGGTAGAGTGAGTGAATCAGCGGTTCCGTATATCTCTTGAGGACTCTAAAGTCATAATAAACTCTCAGGGTTCGTTCACACCATAGGCAGTGCGTTCCGGTCAGAATCCGGACCGGAACGCACTGCCCGCATTGGGGCCGGCTCACTTTTTTGCCGGGCTGGAGGGGGCGTGGCGGGCCATTGAAGTGATTGGCACCGTAACCACGCCCTGCGGCCGCAATGCGATCACCTGCACGGGATCGCAAGGCACATTGTGCCTGCCGTGCGTTCCGGTGCGATCACAAATGTGAGTCCGGCCGCAATGCGGGCAGTGCATTCCGTTCCGGGTTCTGACCGGAACGCACTGCCTATGGTGTGAACGAACCCTCAAACTTTGTTTCAGTAATGAATCCAGACCAAACAAATATACATTGCCCAGCAAATTATTTCTTTACAGTTTTGCCCAAACTGCGTTCACAACTAGGCGTTAGTGTTTTTGTACACGTTTTTGCCTAGTGTATTTTGCTGGGTTTTGCATTAGACGCGCACACACACAGACGCGCATCTATGAAAGACATTGTGGTCAATGGAGAAACGTGCAAAATGCTGGCGTGGCACTTTTTTGCCGGCTTTTCCATTGAAGTCTATGGGGCCAAACGTGCTGCAAAACTCCCCAAAGAAGCTCAGGAACTTTTTCCAGCGACAGGCGTTTTGCAGTTTGTGACAAAACCCCTAGGTTTTGATGGGGGCCAATAAAATTAATGGGAATTCATGTGCTGAGCGTTTTGTTGCACGTATTTGTGCGTGACAAAAACGCCTAGATGGGAATGGGGGCTTACAGTCATCATGTTTCCAAACATTTGGCTCCAACTCTCTCAGTTCAGCTTCCCTGAACATCCTGTCTAATTCAAGATCACAAGGGACAGCGCATTCTTCAGCAAGGGTCTGTCTACTAGCTTGGAGAAGGGACTGTGTCTGTGTGTTTTGTGGACACACACAGCTTACTAGTACACACAAGCATGGTTCCATAGGACCCTGCAAGGGAAAGGAGCCTCCCTAAAACAGGATATCAGGGCCAGTGCTCAGGGAAGCAGCTGATTCTGCAGGGAGCTAACACTTTTAAACATGAAGGCGCAGCATCCATTGTAAGTGATTTCATCAGCATTTGAAATAGCTGAAGGAGCTTTCGACTTTAATATCACTTTAAGTAATAAGGTGCTCAAGGTGGAGTTTCCAGCTCTGACCTTATCAACATCACCACAACTAATGTTTACTGGGGTAGTATGAGAAATCATAATCCTTCTAATGCATTCACCTTATTTAATGAATACATGAAAGTTCAGTAGGGAGATAGCCCCTCCTAGTGGCTTAAGGTCCCCACACACCTTACGATAATCGTACGATAATCGCGGGAAATCCCGTGATCGTACGATTATCGTAAGGTGTGTGGAAGCCGTGCGACCTCTACTACTGTAAGGTCGCACGACTTTAAACTTACGGACATGTTCGAAAACCCGCCGAGCATCGTGCGATGTTCGGCAGGTTTGTGGCATGTCCGTACGATAAAAGCCGGACGGGCCGGTGTGCGCAAGCGCACACTGCCCGTTCGGCATTGCGGTCATCGGAAGCCCGCCCCTCAGGGGGCGTGGCTTGCGATCATCGCAAGTACGATCTGCCTGTCCAAGATAGGCAGATGGTACGTGTACCTTACAACCATCGCAAGACATAAATCTTGCGATGGTTGTAAGGTGTGTGCCCAGCCTTAGGCTTTTGGGTGGAACTGGGAACTCATCGGGTGCAGAGACATAGCTGCCCCTATTATTGAGAAATACAAGAAGCAAATCAGTGAGTGAGTCTGTCAAGTTGACTCCCTCCTTATCGCCTCATCTCCACAACATAGAAAGTAATTGATCTGTAGTCCAAGGGAAGAACTCAGCGGGCTAAAAAGACTTTTTAAAATCATATAGGAAGAGTCCACGAGACACTGCCTATCATTGAGACATACAAGAAGCAAATCAGTGAGTGAGTCTGTTGGCATCTCTTCTGAAGTCCAAGGGATGGGTAGAGAGACTGCAGTTCATGATCTCTGGTAAGTGTATGTAGATGAACATTTCTTATTTGTTGCCCTTTGCTTTATTAAATAGATAATTAAAAGTGTTTTTCTATATTTGTTTGATAAGTGTAGAAAATTACCTGTTCATCATGTCATCTCTGTCCAGTGTCTCGCGGAGCTTCCTATATGATTTACAAAAGTCCTTTTTAGCCCACTGAGATCTTATCTTGGACTACAGATCAATTACTTTCCATGTTGTGGAGATGAGGCGATAGGGAGAGATTCAGCAGTTTAGCAAAAGTCAACTTGGCAGGGCTGACACTATTTCTTGTGATTTCAGTCCTCAGCGTGTTGTCAGCCTACAAGAGAAAATTAGGAGTTGAGTGCATTTTTGTCAGATCAGCAGGAATGTTTTGTGCTCGCAGGGTCTTTATATGTTATGAAACATGGGGAAATGTACGTTTATTGCCGAGATGTACTAAATATGTTTTTTCTATATTTTGCCCTGACATATGCTTTAATGAGAAATCAGTCGGTTCAGATAAGTATAAGAGATGCTCAGGTTCATTAAATGACAATTTCTTTTCTTTAAGGAGCTGTTACACTATGCCATCTGCACCATTCTTCTGCTCATTGGCTCCATTGTGGCTGCTGTGAAAAGTTATAGTGTCGGCGGATTAGTGGCTGGATCGGTAAGAGATGTATATATGATAACCTGCCATCTTTATTTACCCCTGGTGGGTACACCTGGTGGGCTGTGCTAGGCACTCTTTATAGGGAGCTCACCTTGGGGGGATTTCCTTGAGCATACTGTACATCAGGGGCATCCCAAGGCCGGGTGTCACCCGAAGCGGAGACCGGGTGACACCACGCAGTGACGTCATCACGCATGCGCGTGACGTCACCACACACGGTCATCTAATTGACACCTGCCGGTGGCCATCTTGGTGGTGGACGCCGGCAGAGAGAGGAGGGGACATTCACCTGGCAGCATGAGGTATGCCGCCGGGTCCCCTCCTCTCTCCTGCCACTCTCGAGCTCTCGGTCCATGGCCGAGTGCCTGACTTTTTAGAGGGGGTGACACCAAAATGACTATCAGTCATTTTAGTGTCACCCGGGTGCCACTGCTCTATATAGTCCTGAATTCATCCTTCTCGATGGGAATGTGCAGTGGTTTTGTACATATTGTCTTTCTTTATTCTTTTAGGTAGGTAAATATCAGAAAGAGTCAGGAAATATTGCATATTAATATTCTGTATTCTCTTTTTGAGCCAGCAGGTGGAGCTTTAGGCTGCTTTTACATGTTGTGCTTAGTATCCTTATCCCTTTGTTAAAAAAAAGTGATCTTTTTAGAACCAAAAAGTTCAAGATGACATGTATACGCAGATAACTAATTTAGAAGGCCGCCTTATTGGATGGGTAGCTCTATTTGAGGTTTTAATCAGACAAAGCATTAAAGTAGACACTTTCCGTTGTGCTGTCTCGTCAGATTACCCATAGTCCTTTGTCATGCTTCAAATATTTAAAGTAAAATGTAACCCAAATTATGAAAAAGCCCCTTAATGGGGATGAATGAAAGACACAAAAGTCTTAAATGCGGCTGGGTTGATTTAGACCTGTTGCACAAATCTTGCATTAACCTCTTGCCGTCCGCCCGTAGTAAAAAAACGGACGGACGGCACTGCAGCATTGGCAGGTTGCCGTCTCCAGACGGCATTTTTTTTCTGCTCGCGCGCGCCCCCTAGCGGGCACACACGGGCTGAAAAGACCCGACCAATACAAACACCCGTCACCGGGTGTTTCACATATAGACGATCGGCGGCTCCATTGCCCGCCAATCGTCTATATGTGCTCGTTTTTTCGGACCCCTCCACCCCCCGCGCGGCCGCCGGTTTTTTGACCCCTCACCTTGAATCCCGGGATCCGCTGCCCCATCTGCGGCCCAGGACCGGCTCGGAGGGCGTCAGGAGGAAGAGGACGAGAGATCAGCTCCTTGCTGTCTCCCTCCGGGCTGTGAATGCAGAAGTGATGTGTATTACATCACTTCCGCATTCACCTGTCAGTCATCTGGCTGCTATAGCCAGAGAAAAGAAGCTGATGAAGCAGAACTGGTTAAACAATTCCAGGCATGCGGACTGTGTAATACCATAACCCGGTGGCTAAATGTTATTTCACCATATCTTGGATGGCACATCTGCATCTATATCTATAAATACATTCATAATGTGGGACAAGAGCCCAAATCCATGGGGAAGCCTGTTTCAGCAACAGCTGTATAAGGAGGGAATTCCCCTGACTTTCCAGAGATCTCCTCTCCCTTCCTGTTGCATCTCTGGTACAGGAAGTTAAGCCAATTATCCCCAACAGGACATGGAATGCGTGGAATATGCTGGCAGTGGTTTTAACCCTACCTTACTCTATCGTTATCGCAGGCGTTATTCGGGTATTAAGCAGCCACTGGAGCAGCAGCTGCCGAATACAATAGCCAGCACTGGGGATTCCTCCATCCACCTGTTTAGCATGGATAGGGGTATCAGTGGATTTGTTCAATTGTTGGATTCATCTGTATGTTTCCCCTGGACTTTAGCTATATTTATTTTGTTTGTTTGTTTCTAGCCTTTATTGTGTCTTTTGTGCATTCTACAGGTTATCTTTCTAATTATAAAACTTGTAAAACCGATCAGTAAAAACTGAATGAAATGCAGCCATCCTCAGGTGAAGGAAAGTTCAGCGCTGGCCCTCTGCTCTTCCTTCATCAGCCACTTTACCTTAGTTTAGCTTAGAGAGTAGTGGGGAGAGGGTGTGGAATAGATGACGTGTACATCAGGCCTCAGTTACACTTTCAGAGGTCATTTCTATGTCTTCTGTGTGTGGCATATTACTGGACAATCTGGCTTGCTTGGTGAGCTGACCAAAAAACACATAGGGGGGAATTTATCACAACTGGAGTAGACAAAATTGGGAGCAGCTGTTCACGGCAACCAATCAGCATCCACCTTTCATTTTCAAATCTTAACTGAACAAACTGAAGAAAGAAGCTGATTGGTTGCCATGGGCAACTGCTCCAGATTTTGTGTGCTCCAGTTTTGATGAATTCCCCCCATACCGTTTAAGGTTGAACTCCAGAGAGGTGTAAAATGTACAAATGATTGCAGCTCTGTGATCACGAATACATCAGTAAAGCATGAAAGGGAAGTAGCTGAATTCCACCAGTCCCAGTGCGTTCCGGCACGATTTTGGTGCTGGAACGCACTGGATCCCATCCTGACCGGCTCACTGCATTATGCATGCACTATTTTTTCTGACTGCACCGGTCGGGAACGCAGGCATTAAGCGTAGTTGTGTTGCCATTGACTTCAATGCACCGCCACACCCGTCCCACCCCAGAACACAGTGAGCTGGCCGGGATACGATCCAGTGCGTTCCGGTCCCGAATCGTGCCGGAAAGCACTGGGGCTGGTGTGAACTAGCCCTTAGTATCAGCTTTTGGCAGTCTACTGTACAGCATAGCTCAGAAAGGGGGAGCGAGGAGCAGCACAAGGGCACCAATCAGATGTGCTGCAATACATGGAGCATGCTGATAGGTGAGGAGAGAAAGATGAGCTCAGCAATGTGCTTCTTCTCCTTTCACTGTCCAGTCACAAGGTGGGAGTTGAGAGGAGACGTGAAAGTGAAACTGCATCAGAGAAAGATCAGGTCCCCTCTTCTGCCAAGCAGGGCTGCTAAATCTCAAGACTAGACAAAAGTACAAATCCTAGCTCTGGTATACATAGGATTTAGCTGGTCGCCTGGAGTGTAATTATAAAAGGAAGAAGCAGTGTAAATAGAACAATTGATGTTACATTTGTGGCTGAGGTGGGTTGTAGTTGTACAGGAGCTGGACGGGTCTATTAGTAATGTCCTTCATCTTTCAGATCTTTGGATTCATAGCTACGTTCCTGTGTACCGTGGGCATGGTGCTATCATATAAAGTCAAATTTGTCACCCAGTCAAGCGGTAAGTTGTGTTTATGAAAAACAAATGGGGGTGCAAGTGTATTAATAACCAAAACTTTTGGGGGGGTTGGGGTTAGGAGAGGGGGGTAGATAGAGTGGAGAATGGACAAGTTCCTGTTGGTTTTTTTATTGTGTTTTTGCCGTTCGTGTCCCACTAGAAAGAATTCACTTCACTTTGTGCCCCAGAGACACAACAGGAAGTGAGGGGATATCTGTGAATACTGGAAGATTTCCCACCAATTTCTGTGCCATTGACAACTATAACGTTTTGGATTTCTCATCAATTTTATGGGCCGGTGACCATAGACAAGCGTGTAGGGTGTGCCTGGGCACACCCTAATCACCCCAAGCGCAATACCGAAACCACAACAGCGGACACCGTGTTAAGTCACTGAGCTGGTGTAGAGATCACAAAGATTTGATTGGCTCGGTGATACAGAGCGCAGCAGCACTTGCCACATTCCTCACATAACAGCTGCAGTCCTTGGTGCCTGGGAAGCTGCGAGGGAGTGTGGCTGCGGCTTCCCATCCAATCAGGAAGCTGGACGGGTGGTGACATGACCACCTGCCAGGCTCCCTGCTTCCTGCACCTCAGCTGGAAGAGGTAAGTGACAGAAGAGATGGGAATCTGGGATGCCTCAGGTCTGTGTGTGTATGTATTATATACAGGGCTCGAAAATCCACTCGTCTGTGACGAGCAGACAGTGGAGCCCGACAAGCAGCTTCCGGGCCGGCCGTTGTAATTACACGGCCGGCCGGGAGCTTTACAGTCAAGCGATCGAGCGTCTCGAGAGATGCTCGATCGCTTGTATCAGAAGCTGTCACTGCCGTTGCCGGTCCCGAGATCCGCTGTGCCCGATGCGGCCGGGACCGGCATGGCTCTGTGACAGGAGATCAAAGGGAGTTCAGTATACAAACTCCCTTTTGATCTCCTCTCAGTCCCCGAATGCAGGAAGTGATGTATATTACATCACTTCCTGCATTCAGTGTCACTCTCCAGCTACATTCACCCAGAGTATCCCCATCCCCTCACTGATCTGACTACCCGGCGCCTGTCAGCTCCCGTTACGTACCGCCTCCCGAAAACTGCCCACAGCTGACGGGACAAAGGTTATATAAAAAATGCAAAACAACTGTTGTAACAATAAAAAAGCAGCATTCTATGTTCCAGTGCTGGTCCTCTTCCTGATCCTCCAACCCACTTCCTGTTAGCCCAGTGCATCATGGACATGCCTGGTGGGGGGTCATTATCACATTGCCCTGGGCTCACAGCACAATTCTGAGGTCTGTGAATCATCAAGGACCATCCCGTCCCGGTTAAGCAGGACCTGTGCATCATGTGACTGGCCAGAAGACATTTAAAAAGAAAGGTGTATGTACAAAATACAATCCCAAAAATCCATGGTGGGTGGGACTTGTAATACCCTTGGGTATCATTTGGTAAAAACTTGTATTATTTCTACAGTACCTAGAGGCAGCCTTGCCTCCTCATTACAGTGTGCTGGCCAATACTGCTTAGAACCACAGCACAATGGGCGCACCTCCAAAATGTGTGTGGAGAGCTGCAATATATAACAAAGAGCTTACACAGGGCTAAGGACTCTCTTCCATCTCCTTGATTAGCTAGACCAGGGGTAGGCACACTTCGGCCCCCCAACTGTGATGAAACTACAAATCCCCCCATGCATCTGCCGTTGAGAGTCATGCCTGTGGCTGTCAGAGTCTTGCAATGCCTCACGGGACCTGTAGTTGCACCACAGTTGGAGGGCCAGAGTTTGCCCACCCCTGGGCTAGACCAACCACCAGCACTGTCACATGAGAATAACGGGAGTGAGTCACATGTTCCTCAGCCTGTAGAAGCCCTAACCTGTTTCTTTGCCCTACATGGGGAAAACACATATTTATCTTTAAAGCCAAACTCCCGGATAAACACTGATGTCTGATTACAAGAGTCATGTGTATTCTTTCTTGGTGCACTCTCTGTGTTCATTCCAGATCTGTGCAGTGACCATGTGTGAAACTTTGCCTCTGTGCAGCAGTGACGTGCGGTACCTCTTGTTCCGGGTGAGGCATTCCCCAGCCTTGCCCCCAACACGTCTGCCCTGCCGACCGAAGCTCCGCCCCTGCCGACCGAAGCCCTGTCCCCCACTGGACGAAGCCCTACCCCCAACCCGTCCCCAAGCTGGTGTAAAGGAGAAAGGGAGGAGCCTCCCTGTCCCTCACTTGCTTGTCATTGCTGAGGCATCGAGATTGATGGCCTCAGTGGGTTTTTTTTTTCCTTTTTTGATTGGACAGCTTGGACCAATCGCTTTGCCATTGGTCCAAGCCATCCACAGAGCTCACGCCTCTAACACAGAGTAGAGGCTGTGACAGCTCTGGCTTCAATAGTTAGGTTACACTACTTGTCAAAAGCCAGATGCAGCGCCACCTGTAATTAACAGGCAGCGCTCCTCCATGACAGGTTACACAGCGGGGAGGATTTCCCTGCTGTGTAACCTGTTAGATGCCGATCTGAATGGAGAAAAAGCTGTCAGCTTCGTTCATGAAGCTGACAGCTTTTTCCTCCATAATTCTAGGTGAGGCTCCGCCTCATCCGCCTCCCCTGATCGCACGTCCCTGCTGTGCAGGAGCTCTGTACTATAAAGACCAGTCACTGGTACTCTCTCCATGTGCAGGCTGTTACTGGTCTTGTATTTTCTGTTGACAGCTTGTAGCGTGTGGAGCCTGCCGGGCCCATCCCACAGCTCAGCTCTCTGCACAGGTCATGTACAACACAGTGATGATGTCACCACTACATTTCTATGGTTATATCTGGGTTTGGAAAGGTGATGGGTGCACACAAAGTAGATTTATATCTTCTGTGGCTATTGAATTTTCTTTGTGCCCAGTTTTCATCTTTAAGGCTGTGCATGTGCTGTTAGCTGACAAGAAAAGGGAATAAAAGACTCCCAATGTAGGTGAAGAAACAGGTTAGTAATTAAAGCAGAACTCCAGCTCTATATATATATATTTTCATTGGTCCAGGTTGGCACAATGTAAGTATATACTGAATGTGTGTGTGTATGTATGTATGTGTGTATATATATATATAAAGGTGAAACTCGAATAATTAGAATATCGTGCAAAAGTAATTGCAGTAAGTGCTGCAAAAGGGGCCCAAACCAAGTACTGAGTACATATGCATGCTTGTACTTTTCAGAGGTCCGATATTGTTCTATGTACAATCCTTGTTTTATTGATTGCATGTAATAATCTACTTTTTTGAGGTTGTGGATTTGGGGTTCTTGGGGCTTTCATGAGCTGTAAGCCATAATCATCACAATTATGACAAATCACGGCTTGAATTATCTTGCTTTGCATGTAATGAGTCTATCTCATATATTAGTTTCACCTTTAAGTTGCATTAGTGAAATAAATGAACTTTGCACGATATTCTAATTATTCGGGTTTCACCTGTATATATACTGTATATATATATAATTAGATCTGGAGTTCTATGCTAATTTGAATGTATTTAATGTAAATGCCAGCTTTGAGCTTTGAAAGAAAAAAACATTACACTCTGTTCCACATGAAGTTTTGTTAAGGTGTAAGAGGGTTCTTGTTGAGCTTTGCACAGGGCTCTGCGGCTTTTAGTTGTGTCTCTGTTTTGCCAACAATCGGGTTCCTTCACGGTTGGCTAGCTTCATTTCCTCTATGGCAGTATGTATACGTGCTAATATGTCTCATGTTTCTGATTTTCAGGTGCCTCGGTATGAGTGGCCAGATATCTTAGTATTCCAGAGATGAAAGGAGGTGAACCATGAAAGGTGTTGGCGCTATTAGTGAACAAACAGAATTTCCTTCATGATAAATGTGATGTAGGATCTGAAGACTGAGGGCAGCTACCTGAGTGTAAGTGAGGAATTCATGTAGCAGCTGTCACACTGCATAGAAGCCCTTCCAATGTAGCACGTTGGTGACTTGATGGCGAGCTTTTCCAGGACACCATGTGATTAATGATGGAATTCATGGAAGGGGGATTTTCTTCTGAACTCTGCGCCTTATCACTTCCAGTCCTTTGAGTGTCATACTGCCGACCAAAGACACAAACATTGCACACCACCTTTTCTACAAACCCCAAAAATGCCATTTATGGACCAAGAAAAACAAACACGATAACTTGCAATTGTTACTTGAACCAAAGGATGGTTCCCAAAGCAGCAACTGGCCGGAGAGCAAATGCAGAATAGCTGTATGAGACTTGTTTACATGTCAGTGATTCATTGGAACAGTATTATACATCCCTCCTGTAGACCCTGACAGAAGGACGTAGTTTGCTCAGCACTGTGTATCATAAAAAGATTACATTTGTTTTTAAATAAAATACTGTTTTCACCATTTTTTCGTCCTTTAAAGCTTATCAGCAGTGCTGACCTCCTGCAGCCTCCTTACAGCCACTTCCTGTCCACATGCATGTGCTCCGGTAGTGGCTGCATTTCTCAGGCCTATCACATTGGACCAGTTCACAACATGTTGCATAGCCCCGAGGACACAAATTTGACTGATGTACGGCCAGCTTAAAGTGACACTAAACAGTTAAACCGTAAGGGCTTGTTCACACCACTTACAGTGCATCCCAGCGTGGTTAGCTGCTGGAATGCACTGTATCGCATACTTATAAACTCCCCCCTGCGTTCTGGGGCAGGAGGGGGGCATTGAAGTCAATAGGCCCCCGCAGCCACGCCCCCCGCCAGCACCAGAACACGTGGCACAACAATGCCTGCATTCTGGTCTGGTACGATGGCATAAAATACATGCATGCACTATTTTTTGCAATTGCACTGGACCGGAACGTACCACATGTGCTGGCAGGGGGGGTGGCTGCGGGGGCCTATTGACTTCAATGCACAGCCACACCCCAGGACGCAGGGGAGAGTTTAGTACAGTGCGTTCCAACAGCTAGCCGCACTGGAACGCTGTAAGTGGTGTGAACAGGCCTTAAAATGACATTCAAATACCTTTTAACTATTGATGAAAATGTATCTTATCTGTAGATCCTCAAATCATCTCTGACTCCATGCTGACACTGTCCTTCCTTCTGGAGGGTGGCTACTTTTGTTCCCCATGGTCCCTGTGTGTGTTGTAAAGTAGTCACCGCTCCAAGCTCGCTCCTGTGATGGACTACAATGTCAATACAAATGAGTAAACTAAATGTGAGATTGTAGTCCATTAATGAGCTTGGAGCGGTGGCCACTTTACAACACACACAGAGACCATGGGGAAGAAAAGTAGCCACCCCCCAGAAGGAAGGGCAGTGTCTGCACCAATTCAGAGATGGTTTGAGGATCTACAGCCGAGTGATACACAAATAAGATACATTTTTGTTAATAGTTAAGGTACCTGGATGCATTTTTAAGATTTACCTCCTGAATTTAATGTCACTTTAAGAGTTTACATCAGTCCAAGGAAAAGAATGGCAGTCAGTCTTGCAGTACCTAATAGCAGAGGAAGATCTGTAACAACAACAAGAACAGAGCGAGGGCTCACAGACCTCATGTAATAAAAATGACACATTTATTATAATAAAAATTGATATTGCACTTGCAAAGGCAGCAGGGAAGCAGCTCTTACAGTATAGACTGAAGGTCCAGCATGTTGAGTTCGCTCTGCGTGGCTAGCGGCAGGGATGAGGATCTGATCTTCTCGTCTCAGCTTCAGGCAAAGACTAAAGAACCTGCTTCCTTTTGTAACTGAGTGGCGTCCTTTGTTACTGAGAAGCACCTCAGGTCTTTTTTACTATGGCAATGCATTTTAGGGGTCACGGGCCCCCTTTTAAGCCTATTTTTTTCTGATACCAAGATACCAAGCTATGTATGGTGGTACTAAGGTCGGCATTGCAGTGACATTAAAGGAGAACTATGGGGTCAGGGTTTTTCCCCATAGTTCTCCTAAGGGTCACAGGAGAACACAAACTAGCGTCCTTCCCTCACCCTAAGCTCAGTATACCGCGAGCTGTAGCTGAGACGACACAGCCTGAGCGGATCCCGACAATACTATCTGGATCCACCCAGCTGCGTGAGTGACAGCTGGCTCCGCCTATCTAGAGGCAGAGCCAACTCTGCCTGTTCATAAACTTCTTTGGAATGTACACTAAACTGCATGTGCAGCTAAGTAAAGATTCTCGGCATGGGCAGGAGTTCCATCTTTTCAAAGGATAAGAAAGAACAGAAAATACTGACTTTTTAGGCACCACCATGACCACTTCAATTTGTATATAAAAATAGATTTAATGTGTACATTGTTTGTTACATATATACCATGTTTCCCCGAAAATAAGACACTGTCTTATATTTTTTGGGGCTCAAAAAAATACACTAGGTCTTATTTTCGGGGTAGGTCTTTTTTTTTTAATGTACAACAATCCACACTTATTCATGTAAACAAATATGGTGGTCAGGGCAATCTGGGGTGCCGTACCTTTCCAAGAGCAATTTGGTAACCAATCGCTGGCCAGAATGAGCGAAGCGCGCTTTCACTATTGATTCCTCAAAGGCGCCTTTGGTATCACTCCGCCTGTGACAGGAGCCGGCGCTAGAGGAAGCATCGGCTTATGCGGCTCTGCTCGCTCCGGTGCCGCCTCGCTTCTTCTAGCGCTGGCTTTGTTGGCACCGCGACTCTTCAAGTTCCCCCTTATGCCACCACCGGCCCTGGGAATGGTCCCAACTAGGTCTTATTTTCGGGGTAGGTCTTTTATTTTAGCAATTCCCAAAAAAAGTACTAGGTCTTATTTTTGGGGTAGGTCTTATTTTCGGGGAAACAGGGTATAGCAAGGTTAAAATCACCAACATATATAGTATTTTCTGTCCTTTCCTATCCATTGATATTAGGATGTGGCACGGTCCAAACTTCTATGCATTCTTGTTATTCCATCTTTTCAAAGAAGATGGTCGATGATCCCAAACCTGGAAAAGATGTGGTGATGTGGTTTTGTGCTTTAAAACTGATATAGTGGTAACATTAAAAAACATATGGAACTGATCAAATGAAAAACACGTTACACGGTCAGAGCATAAATGATACTTAAAATGAAAACTTGGAAGTCTGTCAGATACGAGGATAATAATATATTCTGGCCACTAGGTGGAGACATAATACTGCTTATATAGAGACCTGTAATAATCTGCCTCTGAATCAGATGCATTGTAACAAACCAGTATCCAATAAGTCATGGAAATTATTGGTTCACGGACGGAACTAGAGGGCGCTGTGGACTAAACGGTAATATACAGGGGTACAAGTACTCCTAATAACGAGATGACGCGAGGATCTTTACACCCACACACACACACAATGGGTTGGACTTGATGGACATATGTCTTTATTCAACCTCAAATACTATGTAACTATGTAACTATGTAAATTGAAAATATAATTGATCGGTAAACTAAGGGTCATGTGACACGGGCCATTTTGTAGCGACGATATGTGGCTGATACCAATCTCTCTGCTTATTTCCATGTAGCCGGCTACACTGCTCACCTATGCAGCTTCAAACTCCCTGGTGTGCCACGGTCATCAGCAGCTACACTGAATGACATGAGCAACTACTAAAGCTGTTGATTGTTAGCTCCAAACACTGCAAAAAGTCAGCAATGGAGATACACATCGCTTGGAATTTCAGCAACACAGACCTGTCCCGGAATGCAATTCATTTTTCCTTTCTAGCAACAAAAAAGCAAAGAAGAGTGAGAAAAGAATGTAGCTGCTACACGTCACTGCTACAAAATCACCACCGTGACATGGGCCTAATACAACAAAGGGATACAAAGACATGACCAGTAACGTGTTGTCAGAGTAGCCAGTCCAATAGATTGAGCCCGATGAAGGGACACAGAGTGGACCGAAACGTTGTCTTCTTTGCGACATGATGTAGATCTGTCAATAAAGATATTTTTGGCCACTTTACTCCGGTGTGCTGGTGACATATTCTATCGCCATAGTACCAAGGACGCAGAAGGTGTATGCACTCTCCTGCCCGAGGTGCTTCTCAGTAATGAAGGATGCTGTTTGGTTACATCAGGAAGCAGGGCAGAGTTTGTCATAGGCTGACAACTGCTAGATCAGATCCTCAGCGATGACACTAGCCTTGGAGAGTGGGCTGGAACTGCAGGAGCTAAAAGCTATACTGAAAACGCTTCTTCCCTGCTACGTCTGTGAGTGCAACAAGGGTTACATTGGACCATGTGTGTGTAATGTACATTGCCACAGCTGCTTATAGACAGGGTGACAACGAAAGAATAGAATTGGTAGACGGGGAAGGAGTGTTGTCACCCTATAACCTGTAAGCATGTGAACAAGGACCTTCATGGCAGGATCACCGGGTAGTCATTTAATACAAATTGCAGCAATAAAAAAAGAAATATGACATTTGAAATGACCTTACATGTTCAAGCTTATATGAGATCTTAGTATTTTATGTTAGTATATTGTATAGCTGCATATTGCTTCAACAATTCACATCTTGGGTTGGGTTAGAGGAAGCCTATACTATGGGCAGTATGTTGACGTCCACTGCTGACTTATCTGTCTTGATTTAATGATAAAATAATAACTTCATATCTCAGTTATTGGCCCAGAACATGCATGTAAATAAGGGGTGCTGATTGTACTTTCTGTATACTTGGTCAGTGACTCAGAAAGTATTATTGGCAGTGACAACCTGATCTCTCTTTGTACCAGTTTCTTAAAGGAGAACTATGGGGTCAGGGCTTTTCCCCATAGTTCTCCTTAGGGTAACGTGAGGACACAAACTAGCGTCCTCCCATCACCCTAGGCTCAGTATATGGCAAGCTACAGCTCGCGGTATACTGAGACGCCGCAGCTGAAACGGATCCCGAAACGCGTAGACGTTACACACACAATGCTTGGAGCAAAACCTTAAGAGACACATCTTCACCAAATACCGCGGATCCTAGCGGAAAACAAATCCTTTTGGAAACAACAACATACGGACCCCTTGGGAATCCAAATTCCTCGTACACATGCACATGCACTAAGGACTAACCCTCTGGGCCGACCCATTCATTTAAAACTAACGAAACCTTCCCCTCAAAATGGAGAGGTAATGGAGAGGTAAGCTAAACAATACGCAAAAAGACTGACAACTGGATACGTGAGTTCTTTTATCTTTGTTCTTTTGAAAGAAAAACTACTGTCATAATAAGGAAAAATGAAATTTCGGATTAATCGAGTGAAATTATAATCCTAAATAGAAAGTGAAAAAGCATGCTCACATTATAGTATTTGCCACGAAACCATATTGATTACTAATTGCTAACTAGCGGCAACAGTCTCAGCTGCCTCCATACAAAGGCATAGCTTACCTCCGAATTCCTTCAGGGGACCTATGAAAGTCTCTAACTAATCATAGGTGATCGGTCCCACCAGGGGAAAGATACTGATCAAGGCAAGGTAGTGGTTAATCTTACCACCGGTACCTAACAAGAAGGACTAAACACCCAAAACCATAAGTAGGAAGCCCAGAAGGGAACCCATAGGGGGAAGCTATTTAAGACATTAAATATACTTGGTAACCAAAAGGAGAAGATTGACATATAGGAAAATCCGACGGAGGTGATGTAGAACACTTGAATTTAAACAGCTCCAGCTAAAGCAAAATAATGATCAGTTCATGCTGCTTCATTTTTGTTTTTATTGGTCAACGAAGAAAGATTGGCCTATGTTTGTGATCCATTTTGCTATACTAAATAAAAATTTTTTTATAAATCGATAACGATGGTCCGTCCCGATATCTGAATTAACCCTTGGACAACCTACAAGTAGTAGGCGGCCCGAATCCCTTCTTTTTTTGTTAGACTTCCTAAAATGTCAGCAAAAGGTGTTAATTGGCCTCAACTCTTACATTTCAGTTTTGGTCTAATGGACCTTTTGTACACCATGGACACCTCTGTAAGAGTGCAGCATTGCCTATGTGAATGTAATGTATCTATGATGGTGCATTTGTGTTTTCATCACCTACATTGCTGCCCATTATGCTCCCTGTGCGCCATTGTTGATGGGCCCAGTATGGAAAATTTCCAAGGACAGATCAGCAGTCCATCCTGGGGAATGCACTATAAGGCAATGGTCAAAGTGACAATGAGGACTTGCATCAACTGCATTCATTACCACAAGTTCTGCAAGATTTTTTGATCCAATTATGGAGCCACAAGGAAGTAAAGGTGGTTCCCACGCAGTGCGCCGCAGCCTGGAACACACACGGACTGCCTGCAGCACACAGAGGTGGCCATTTCAAAGGAAGCCACAGATTTTCACATAAAGCACAGTTATCCTTGCTGCCTCCCTAGACAAACATAGCCCATCCCATCCCCTGCATCAGCTGCATACGTACCTGAATCCCAAAGCTGCGGCCTTGGGGGGGGCGGGGTATGTTATAGGGTATTGTTGGAACTCTGTTGTAAGCTGTGCCCCTGAGTGTTGGAACTCAGGTGATATCTGTGTACTGATGTACTGTGTGTGTCTTTATATGAAAATCTAATAAAAACAATTTTTTTTTTAAACAGTGTCTCCAGGAGGGTGTATGGAAAGGGAGAGATTATTATGCGGGATGTGTTCTGTCTCTGGGTATGAGTCCTTTGTGGATTAAGCATTAGATCTCAAGCAGAAGAATGAAGAATCTATATTCTAATGCATAGAATGCCGTTACATTTCACTTTTATATTTCTTTAACTTGTAAAAACTTTTTGTCAGTGAATCTAAGCACAAAATACGTACTTTCTCCTTTTCTGTTCAACCAAAATGTGAAATGTCTCTTTCTATGCATATGCTGTATGTATTGTATCTTTCAATGTTGATTATAAATGTGTTTTTTATTACATACAAATGATGATTGTGCAATTTTATTTGATATTTTCTCAGACATTTTGGATGCCGATTGTACTTTGGTTCTGCGCACCTCCCAGTTTTAGAGAAAATAGGGACAACAGTTTTTGGACCAAAGCAGGGCCTCCTTCAGAAACACTGTTGAAAATTTTGATTAGGACATGACTTGAGTGCTTTGGCCAATAAAAAATAGTAAATCTCTTATTTAAGCACTCAACAGAGTTCAAACTTACAAAGAAAACCTATGTGAGTCCATAAAATAATTTTACTGTCCAAAGTGCTTGTATATCACAATTACAAAGTCTCTGATGAAAGGGGGTTGGCGCCAGAATCGCGTCAGCCATTTGCAGTGTATACTGTGGATTCTTACCTGTTGATGCTGATGGTGTCTCTTGGATGTTATATTCGTCTTACCTCCATTGTCCAGTGAAAGTTTATATGTGCATGTGAGTTGTCATTTCACGGTGGTGAGTACCATTCCTGTTTGATATATAATACACATCAGTACATACTACCATTAAGCCATGGTGGGTAAAACGCGTTAGTGGGTGGTGCTTAGATGGAGAAGAAAATATGAACTCGAAATGATTCTCCAAAAATATTTATTCTGAGTGGTGATGGGACCGTTGCCTGTTTTTTTTTAAATGAAACCTTGTGGAGAGAGAACAAACTCGTGTTGTCTGCACCGGAGTTCCCAGAGCTATTTGGAGATCAGATTGGAGTTTGGGAGCAGAAAGACCGTATACATTCTGCTTAATGTCAATACACGATTCACAAGGTCAGTGGACTCTGTGTTCGTTGCCTTTTGAACTTCTGACCAGTTTGCGCTTGTGTGCTGCGTTTAAGCACCTTAGCACATGTACAGTGCTAAGGTGCACACACAACAGCATGCAACATTTTACAATACACACAGGGGGGGATTTATCAAAACTGGAGCAGACAGAATCTGGAGCAATTGCACATGGCAACCAATTGGTTTCTCTTTTCAGTTAAGATTTGAAAATGAGAGATAGAAGCTGACTGGTTGCCATGGACACTTTCTCCAGACTCTGTCTGCTCCAGTTTTGGTAAATCCCCCCATTGTCTTCTGAGCATTTTAAACATAATCCAATCCTGCAATATATAATTGGGGGTTGTCAGGAGACCCTTGGCTGCATTTCTTCTGGAGTCTCATCATTTCCTTATAATCACGTTATTTGATCATGCAGAAAGTTTGCAGTTTCCAGGCATTACGTTTGCTAAAATTAGTTTTTCAATTGGCAAGAAAAAGCTTACACATAAGTAAGTCTCGTGTGTGGACACATATTACGCTGTCACAGATACTTTATCACATACTACCTATGACTGGAAAACCCAAAGAAAACTTCTTCTATAGAGCAACCGATTCAGTTACTAAAACATAACTTTTTTTTTTTGGTAAACATTTCTAACCATAACAATGTCAGCAGAAAGGAGAAGTGAAAGGTAAACTGTAAAAGCTAATAATACGGTCCCCACCACCACCACCACACCCCAATATAGAGTGCACCTACATACTTCCTTTTTTCATCACGCTAATGTTCAGAAAAAAACTCTGAGGTAAAGATAAAGTCCGTCTCAATGATCTGCCTGTACATTTTCACTATGGGCCTGTTTGTATGTATTACTTTATCTTAGGTAATAACAATGTTTTTGGGAGGAAAACAACTAGGCTTTCTTTTTGGCAATATTGTTTTTACCCAAAAAAAATAGAAAACACACAAAAAATATTTTTGTGTGTTTTCTATTTGTGTTTTTTGGTAAAAACAATATTGCCAATTCAGACCATCATTAGGTTTTCTAACAGGGTTATTCACTAAATGGTGAAGGGTTTGGAGAAGGCAGGAGAAGTGGAGAGGGGGGGGGGGGGGGGGGGGAAAAGAAC
>NW_017306960.1:8982-13977 GCF_000935625.1 Nanorana parkeri | reverse complement strand
CAGAGGCAAAACAAAGGGAAGAAGGGAAGTCATGGAGAGGGATCGGACTTGACCCGTAAATATGTTCAATGGTTTGGAAGAAAAGCCAAGGACTCAAAGTGGATCTAAAATGCTCCTCAGCGTTCTTTAACGTTGAAGTCAGGTTCTCCATCCGAATGTCATCAATTTCATCAAGGTATAAGTCGGCTTCCACAATAAAAAAAGTCAAGCTCCTGCTGCACTGAGAAGATGCAGTCAAAGAGGTCTTGTATTTAGAAATAGGGCGATTAGATAAATGAAGTAGACAAGCCACCAGGTCATCCCAGAGGGCTCTCAACTTCGAGCATGACCAAGAAACATGAAACATTCTGCCTGGCCCTTCAGTGTTTAAAAAAAAAAAAATGTGTCCCCTTTAAAATTACACTAAAATAATGTTTTTGATGCAAAGCATGGCAAATTTATTTGCAAATTATGTTTTTTGTGCCGAAATAAATAATAAAACAAATGCAAAAGAAAATAAAGAGTTATTAATGGTAAAAAAATTGAAATTAAAAACATCAGCAGAGAAATAATAGGAAGGGGAAGGAGGAGTTCATTGGGGCCAATTAGGGTAACTAAAAGGTTAGGAAGGGATTATACATTTTTAAAAAACATTTTTTTTTTTGTTACTTGCAAGGTTTCATATGCAGATCAACAGTCACATCTTGAATAATTGAATTACAGGTATTTATAGGGCACCAACAATTTACGCTTCACATAGTTGCACGTTCACATCAGTCCCTGCATCATGAGAGCCGCTCCTGCTTTGTAAAATAGGGGTTCTCAGCCATCAGGCTGCGGCCTCTCTCCTGCCAGGCCACAGATCCCGTGTCCTGAGCCTATCGGGCACTCTCCTCCTCTGCCCTGGCACACACAGTAATAGCCGAGCTCTGCATGCTTCAAATGCATCCTCCTTCTCATCATTTACATATACTGAGCCCCTTTCCCTGAGGGGAGAATTTACTGTTATAAACAGGTCATCTAAGAACGGTAAGAGGGGAAGGAACAGAGGTAACTCAGTGAGTAACTACAGGGAATGTACAGCACATTGTTTGACACTGAACAGCAGATAACTATTTAGGGGCTTTTAAATTCTGACCTGATGGGTGTGCAAACCCGGCCTTACTGAGCAGACGTTCCATGCCCTGCTTCTGCCTATGTGTCTCCTGCAGAATCAGCTGGTCCCTTGAGCACTGGCCCCGATATCCTGTTTTAGGGTGGCTCCTCTCCCTAAAGGTGGCCATACACTCTACAACCATCGCAAGACTTTAGTCTTGCGATGGTTGTAAAGGGATTAAAAAAACGTACGATCTGCCTATCTTGGACAGGCAGATCGCACTCTCGATCATCGCAAGCCCGCCCCCCTGAGGGGCGGGCTTCCGATGACCGCAATGCTGAACGGGCAGTGTGCGCGTGCGCACACCGGCCCGTTCGGCATTTGTCTTCCGAGCACCGTTCTAACCAGGCGAGAATCGTACGATTCCCGGCTGGTTTTCGAGCATGCTGGTTCGACAGAAGACGTGCGACCGTACAGTAGAAACGGTCGCACGTCTCCGTTCACACTGCTCGATTATCGTACGAAAAACCGATTGCATACGATTATCGTACGATAATCGTGCAGTGTATGGGCACCTTAACAGAGTCCTATGGGGTCACCCTTGTGTGTGCTAGTAAGCTGTGTGCGTCTCCACAAACACACAGGTACAGCAGGACAATCCACTACCCCTTCTCTGCACTCCTTCATCCCTTGCCCAAACTAGTAACTGCTCTGTCACTTGTGATCTTGTCGTGGACAGGAAATTCAGGGAAGCTGAGCTGAGAGTTGGAGCGGTTTGGAAACATGACGACTGTAAGTGCTTGGGCAGAAATGTATAGATATCGTTTGCTGGGTGTTGTAGATTGGTTTGATCTGGATTTATTATTGAATAAACAGTTTGCGTGTTTAATACAATATAGTTACATAGTATTTGAGGTTGAATAAAGACACAGGTCCATCGAGTTCAGCATTGTGTGTGTAGTGTGTGCATAGGAGTCCCTGTGTGGTCTTAGGGTTTAATAGTACCTGTACCCCTGTATGTTACGGTCTCTTAGGAAGGTATCTAATTGATTTTTGAATGAATCATATACTATAATATTTCTATTGTAGTAATAATATTGAACATTTCCTCCGAAATAAACACCACAGGTTTCTTCAATTACATTTGAAGGTTTTATTTACATTTATTCGAGAGTAGATAAAGCCATGATTTTGGTACAATGTATCATTTCATAATGATCAGAATATTTTTCTTATAAAAGGAAGATAATAGGGGAGGATAAATAAACCACATTTTATGGACAGAACAGAGAATAATATACATACAGAAATAGAATGAGAATAGAAATAGGGAGGTATCAATGCTTCTTATTAAAGCAGGCTTTGGCGCGGTCCTCCTAAAGCTAAGCTTTATTACAATTCAGAGCCTGCCCCTTTAAATACCAATCGGCAATGGCAGCTCCTATACATCTAGCCTCTCAAGCCCTTTTTAATACCATGTTGCCATACGCAATGGTTTAAAGTAACCCGGGGAAACCAATCAATCATTTATCGGCGCATTCTATTACAATCGGAATTTTTTTATTGGCATCCATGGGTGGTGGCACAACACAGTGCTGGAAGCAAATTCCACCATCATAATAAAGTCGTGGCATTTCCTTTAGAAACATGTAAGGCACGTATGACGCATTTGATTAAACAGCTTCTTGGAAAAGGAAAGGTCGAAGAGGGAGTAGAGGGATTTTTACACGGTAAAACCACCCCGGCTTTATTCATCAAAGCAGCTAAACAGATTCAGGTCCGCCTATGGCTGTCGTTTTTCATTAGAGGCTTGATTAATATGGGGCCCATTGCAGGCCAATCACTTTGATACACACGATTTATAGATGGCAAAGCTCAGGAAATTACACAAGCTTTACTTTACTGCCCAGCGTACATCACAATGTACACGTTCATGCAAAAAGCCATAATGGTATGCAAAAATAAAAAAATCTATAGCAACTAATTTAATTATTTCACAACGTGCCTGCCTATAATAATCGTCTGCAATTGGTTTTAGCACATCTTTGCTTGTTGCACTGTTTGCTGAATAGCCCTGAAAGTCTGACCTAGGACATTTGGGGATGTGTATATATAAACAATTTGCAGAGCCATTCTTCCTGCGAAACTCCATGAACATTCATTCTGTATGAATAGGGATAAAATCGAATGTTCTTAGTATATTTTCTTTTCAGGTCGAATGTAAGATTAGGAAAGTACTGCACTATGGCCACTAGATGGAACTGAGGAGCAGAGCAAAGTCGTATTTATTTTCTATGCTCCTCAGCGCCACCTAGTGGCCATAATTCAGTGTTTTCCTAATATTACATTTGACCTGAAAAATGATATATATTGATAATGTTCCTTTTTGCCTCTATTTGCACAAAACAAACTTTCATATGAATGGCTCTGTTTAGAAATAGCCAGCATTTAAATAAACAAGCATTTATATATACCTGTCACTTGAATATGATGTAGTTTTACTGGATGAGAGTCCACAAAAATGCAGCTTCTATTGTTTATTGGTTGCACTATACATTGAGCACATGGCCACTTCAATAGTGCTGTAGCAGTGCACACAAGACAAAAGGCAGGTGCTGGTCTGCATCTGTACATACACACAACGTCTAGGCCTACCAAGTATGGGATTTTATTCCCGTGACCCCACAGAGATTAACCTCATTTTGTTTTGGTGACAACAAAAAAAAAAAGAGATATCCAAAAATGTTACCAGTTTCACCAGAACAGGAACTCAGGGAAAATCTTCCAAGGGGGGCACCCGATATATTAACAACGGTCAATACCAAGGGATTTCTTCTGCCTTGTTATGTTACAGAGACCGGAAAGGGAAGTCTGCTCAATGGGAAACTAACAGGACCAAAAAAAAAACCTGCATTTAACCCTTTCATATTCTATCTTGTTACCTCCGCAAACGTACTATGCATAGTAAACTCCAGTGTCTTACAACAAAGTAATGTCAGCAATGGAAGATGCTGCTCAATGGGGTCCACTGACCAGAATGTAAAATAAGTGCTTACATTAAGAATCTATTTACAGGTTTTTGATTTATGATGTATACAAATTTCAGCAAAGGACTACAGCTAAAATGTACAGCAGGTGAAAGCCAACTTCACCTGGCTACAGATTTTAAAAAAAAAAACATTGCAAAGATAATTTATACTTATTTGGAATAAGTTTCAATAGAGAATTAAAAACTCATCATTTAAAATCATTGGTTGAAATTGATATAAAAAAAAAATCCCCATTTTTCATCCATGTGTATACATTTAGGGTTTATGATTCAAGAACGTTTATAAAACTCCCCTCCCCCCCTAGGTGATAGAAAAGCACAAGCAATGGAAAATATGGAGAGGAGTATAGATGAGAAATAAGATCTGTATTGTACTTTACCCACATAAGGTGCATCATGGCCTTCTTCAGCTTTGTGCACCAGTTACGTCCCCAATTATATTGTATAATACCCTCCTGGCCTGACCTCACACAGAATCATTACACAATACAGGCATACGTCTAGATATACCTGTCATACTGGGGACTGCCACGCACACACAGTATCTGATGATGATGATGATGCAGAGAGCCTTTTGCAAAAAATAAATGCAATTTAACAAAAAAAAAAAAGAAAGTACAATTATTCATGTTTTGTAATGCAGTCTGTAAAGTATTGTGACCGTGATCAGTAGATTACGGGTGCAAGCCCAGGCCCCCTCAGACTTTTCCTCCAGTCCCTGTTTGTACCAAGGTACAGACTTTTGGTTACTGGCATGGGGTGGAGTTCTCACTGGACGTCATCATGGCAGACAGAACTGGTCGTTTTTGGTGAATGAACAATGTGGCTGTGCCGCGTTCACTAATAGACAGGATCCTGCATGAAGGAGATC
>NW_017306960.1:316-8953 GCF_000935625.1 Nanorana parkeri | reverse complement strand
AGTGCGGTTTGGGGATTAGGGGGGGTCACAGACTGTGACCATGTTTCATTGTACACCCTAAATATAGGTGTAACATAAAATATGGTATAAAAGGTGGAATTAGCCCATTACCTTTAAAGTCCAGCCCAAATTTATATTTTACCATCTACCGGTTGCCTCCTGAAATCTAGAGGAGATTCCAATTAGGGATGCACCGATACCGATACTAGTACCGGTGCCAATTCCCATCTATTTAGGCGAGTACTCACCCAAATGCTCCCGATACCAGAACTTCCGGTGGGAAGCCGGCTCCATGCTCCCTCGTCACTCAGTGACGAGGAAGCATGGAGCCAGCTTCCGATGACTTGCTTTCCACTTTTCTGATTGGTCGGGAAGCTAGCCAATCCGGAAGCCAGACGAAGAGTCATTACCAACCCCCCAAGCTTCCTGATTGGCCAGAAAACCAGCTCCATGCCTCCTTATCACCTGGTGAGGAGGGAGCATGGAGCCGGTTTCCTGGCCAATCAGGAAGCCGGGCGCCATGCAAGGACTCGCCGCCTGACTTCCTGATTGGTCGGGAAGTTGGCCAATCACGAAGTCAGGTGGCACGTCATTACCCTCCCCCCAACTTCCTGATTGGCCAGAAAGCCGTCCCCATGCTTCCTTGCCACCTGGGGATGAGGGAGCATGGAGCCCGGTTTACCCGGTTAATCAGGAGTCATTACACGCCGCCCGGTTTCCTTAATTGGACTTCCGGTATTGGTATCGGCAAGTACCAAGAAACTCATATCGGTGCACCCCTAGTTCCAATAGTAAAATTTCTCTGCAGTTTGTCTTAGTTTGCTTCTACAAGGCCATAGAGTATCACTAGTTTGCTATACATTAAGGGAACACTAGAGGAGCACAAGGCACATGGGCACGTCAGATAGGTAGTGCTGAGAATTATGGTGGGAATAGCAAGCTACTGAAATATCTCAGAGATACAAAACTACCATAAAGCCTACTGGGAACCAAGAAGAACTAAAATCTCCATTATGGTTGGGGGTTGGCTCTTGACAAAACAAGCCATGATGACCCAAATTATCATTCCATTTGTGGCCTCAGATGCTGACTTAGTCAGCAGTCATAGTTCACATATAGCTAGACAGGTCTGCGCATGGAAGCAAGATGTGCCATTCACATTAAACAGCTGAGCTTTTTGATACAAAAGAGCCAAATTATGAAACACACATGAATTATTTACATAATTATAATGGGCCCCATTTAGCTACAACTTGCCTTTTTTACCCCTGGCCAAGTAATGGCATACACACCTACAATGGAAAACAGAGCAGACAGTTCTTATTGTAAAGATGTTGATAAATGAGGCCCGAGGGAGAAAACTAAATATCACAAGCAGATTCTGTGATGCAATGCTGTCCTGTGATAGCAGAAATCTCATGACGGAATACAGAGGATACAACTGTGGAGGATAGAAGGGTTGCATAGATGTAGTGGAGTGTATGAAACATTCAATTAAACGTTTTCTTGGACTGGAACAGTTAGAGGCTGCCCCTCGGCTCCACCATTTGCAGCCAGCGCTTGCTTGGGCTTCTCTTTCCTTTGTAAGTAGTCACTTCTCCACATGAAGTACACTTCTACTAAAAATGCAATGGATGCGAGGAACCCGAAAGCCTGGAAGATAAAACAAAAGGATTTGAGTGAATACCTTAATTGCTCTTAATACGAAGATACAAACAACACAGACCTTGTTTTCTTAAAGTTAATGTTTTCAGACATTTCATGTGTCCTAACATTAGTCTATTCCTGGAGTGCCCGGGGTGTCACTGAACAGTTCTGTGTTTAGTCTTCAGCTCTGTAAGGGAGCCATAGCTAGTAAAGTGGACCCCTGTGACTAAAAATCACATCGGCATACAGCTCTACATGCTGATATGAAACCATCTCTCATTCATTAGCTAAACAAACATATTTATATTTTACTTATCATTTCTTTTCCCCCACTTCCTGGTCCACTTTGGCGCAAATTATGTAATCGTACCTAAGCATTGCATCCTGGGAAGGTTACTTCCACAGAGCATTGCTGGGAAAGCTCATCTGTAATCTAATGCCATCTCGGGGAAAGGCATTTTCCTCCCCTGAGATGATGTGCATGGTCACATGTCCTAGTCACATGTGCCAGAGTTCCAGGGAGTAAAGAGAGCTCTAGTAGCCTGCCCTTATTTAAAATGGCCACTGTCAGAAGAATGGGGAAGAAAATAAAAAGCTGGCAATTATCTAGGAGTATGTGTTTGTAGATTGCCACTACTAAATATTTCTAAATGTGCCTTTGTTGTTGTTTTGAAGATATAGGTAAAGTCCCTCTTTAACCCCTTAGTGACAGAGCTTCAGACATTGTTTTCACTCCTGGGGACCGGAGCAATTTTGCCATTTTTGTAACCGTAATTAGCATCTCTCTCATTCATTGCACCTACACATATTATATACCGTTTTTTTAAAGGAAAAAATGGGCTTTAATTTGATGTGACATATACATGTATAATTTCTTTTTTTTTTTTTTTAAACAAAAAACACTTTTCACAGTTTTGGCAATAATAATGTGTGCATAATTAGTGTAGCTAACAGAAAGTAATTCATAATAAATAATTGTATTTGTCCTGATTTAGAGAGCATCTCATGTCTGGAATTTGTTTATTTTGAGAGTTATAGTTCACAAAATACAATATTAGTGTGGAACAATTTTAGAATGTGGAATGTTTCTCCCCAGGACTTGTTCACACCAAATGCAGAGCAGATCCGCTCAGGTTTCTGCACACGCAGTGCAGTGGGTTGTGTCGCGTTATTGATGCGTTCCGGGCAAAAAAAAAAAATATATATATATTTTTTTTTTGTTTAACATGTGCTTTCAGTGCGTTCCAGGCATTTGCATGCGTTTTTGATGCATTCCAGAGCAGGTAAAATAGGGCCTGCTACAGTTTTTTCACCTGCTCTGGACACGCACGCTGCGATGTGAACTGGAGCTAAAAATACCATTGGAATACATTGGACGCAGTTTTGATCCGGTCTGCACCTGCTCCGCGCTTGGTGTGAACAAGGCCTAATAGCTTCCTCGGCACTATATTTTCTTATTTATTTTTTATTTTAACGTATTTTAAAAAAATATTTTCCTTTTTACAATTTGTTTACATTTTAAAAACATTATTTTGTTAATTTTATTTTAACAGGGGCTATTTTTTTTTATTATTTACAGGGGCTTTGATACTTTGTATCTCTGAGGTGAATACTGTAATCTTCTGAGATAGTTTGTATCAGTTTGTAGCACACCGAGTCGGCACATCTACACAACATA
Source organism: Nanorana parkeri (assembly GCF_000935625.1). Taxonomy (NCBI): domain Eukaryota; kingdom Metazoa; phylum Chordata; class Amphibia; order Anura; family Dicroglossidae; genus Nanorana; species Nanorana parkeri. The sequence goes on along the minus strand of NW_017306960.1, from coordinate 5,628 downwards.
GTGAGCTGCAAACCAGCTCAGTGGCTGTCACAGTGTCACAGATTAGATATTGCAGTGATCACATGGCTACCTAATGTGCCGATGAGGGTCTTCATCAGACCCCAAGGGACCCAGCAACAGCAGTAACTCAGTGAGCGCTGGTCCAGCGCTCATTGTACCGCATAACGGGATTATTATTATGTTACCAGTCGTTAATGAACTGAACGATCGTGACGGAATAATCCCATCATCATCGGGAAGGGGATAAAGCTAAAAATCGCAAAGTAACCCTATAAAAGTTTGAAAAACTAGTAACGTTAATCTCCATCCCTATTCTGTCCAAACCAACTCACTAATCCAGACAAACCAATCCCCACAAGTGCAATGATTGTTTAATCAGATCCGGGTCCGAATAGTGTCCTGCCAAGAGAAGAGGGCCAGGCAGGGCATTTCTTTGGACGAAAGGCTGAGTGGATCTGCACAGTGAATATCACTGGATGAAGGGTGAAGGTATTTGTCCAGGTGCGATGCCCTAAGGGGAGGTAGACAAGCAAATGAAGCACAACTGTACCAAACGGTACAATTCTCCTTCAACATGTGTAGTCTGCCCTGCCTGCTGGACTACAAAACTCTGCCTAACACTCTCCCTTTTGGTTCCACTTCAATGCATATATTGATTTCTTTTCCAGCAAATAAATGTTGCTGCCTTGATTCCCAAGAACCTGCCCACACTCTGTATACATGAGAGATGTAGTTCTGGGAGCATGCCTATGTCAGTAACAACTGAGTTTCCAGCAGCTGCCCCTGCAAGAATGTTAAAAGTCTGGTGATGTCACACGGAGTAATAAAAGCCGTTTCCTGCTACAGGAACATTAAAAAAAGAAAAAAGCTGGTGCATGTTCTAGGAGGAGAAGAGGGAAAAATTAGGACAAATCTGAATAAAACCGGTTCAGTTTTTGGACGGGATAGCAATTGGTTGAAGCCCCTGACATCTTTGCAGTGTCCTGTAGATTTTGACGGGATAGCAATTGGTTGAAAGCCCTGACATTTTTGCAGTGTCCTGAAGGGAAATGCCTATCCCAGACACAAAAGAAGTGAGAGGAACTCTCTACAATGTGAGGGGAAATGGTCACTTCGTCATCATCAGAGCAGTCGTCCTTACTGGAGGCTTCCGCCTCACATCCCAATTTGGTGACATGACTTTCTGTACCAGTTACAATGATGAATCCCCACTGGCAACACAGACACAAAAATCCAACACGATCTAACCCTTCTGATACATTTTACATACTTCTATTGTGAAGACAATGTAGGTGGTATGTGGCTTCTGTAGACATCTTGTCTGGCACACACAAGACCTCTGCTCAGCATAAGCAGTTGTGACGTTCAGATACCAGTAGCTGACAACTTACCACAGATGTGTCTGCAAGTGATGACTTGTCTATCGTGGCAATAAACACAATGGAGGCGAGGAGAAACGCTCCACCAGTGACCAATGTAATCCAGAAATCCTGCAAAACAGAAAGAGTTGCAATTCACTACTCATTCCTCCAGATGGCGCTCAATAAAGACTAAAACACATTAGTTTTCAGGAATCCCTCCATCGTTGGTGCCGGTCTCTGATCCAGCGCTGACTGCTGTGCCCTCTGTGTCCCACGGTATCTGTCCGCTTGCACGCCCCCGGCTGCCTGTATTAACTTACCCTGGGTCTCTCTTCTCCCGGCCGAAGATCTGTACTGCCCATTTAACCCTTTTGCAAACTTTTTTTTAAAATGTTTTTGTATATATCTAGATAGATATATGCAAAAACACGCAAGGGTTTAATTATACTTTAAGGTTCCTTTCAGTTTAGGGTGATTGAAATGATGGGATGTTTATCATTTATACTCGGTCCTCATGTTATGAATGAACAGGAACACTCAGTATAGAGGATTCCTGTTCATTTATAAAACAGAGACTGCAGAAAAAGAGATTAAGGACACAAAGTCCTCAATCTCTTTTTCCATTCTAAAAAAGGGAAATATCAGGGGTCTGTTTAGACCCCCAATATTTCCCCGAAGCACCTAAAAGTAAAAAATAAAAATATTTAACAAAAAAATTAATAAAAATATAAAAGTTTATAAAAAATAAAATACATTTTCGGTTTCGGCCTGACATTTTTTTAAAATTTCGATTTTTACATTTTCATTTCGGTGCACCATGTAAAAATGGCATCAGAAGAACTAATGTTTGAAGTTGGCTGCTATAAGACGCTCCTTAAATTTGACTAATCAAAATGAGACTCACCATGTGACTGAAACCCACTGTCAGTTATCATATAATAACGGGAATTGCAGACTGATGTTTTTAAACAATACTAAAGTGCCAATACTATCATATAAAAATGTACAATGTTATGGAAATGTGCATAGACAACAGCCAAAAGAATCAGGCCAGAGGGTGTAAAAGGGGGCAGGCTGAGACTTTCCCAATCAGGCAGGTACACAGCTAGGTAGGTGCACAGCTAGGTGGGCAGGTACACAGCTAGGTGGGCAGGAGAACTAGTCAGTTTCTAAATTGAGAAAGCTGGTTGGATGGCCAGCGAAACGTCTTCAAGAAAAATACAGTTGCCTTGACTTATTTTTTACAGATCTAGTCAGGGTGGGTAATTAAACGTTTTCTGGAGCACACCACCCTGTACATTACACACAGCTAAAAAGGGTCAGAAAAGCCACTCATCTTCCTTCTTGCTTTGTATGGAATTTCAGTTACATGCTATGATAATCCTTGAGAACAAGGTTCAGCCTTAATGTTCACATGAGTACTCCTTAAAGAAAAAAAGTCTCACAAGAAGATAAAACAACGCATGTTAAGCCCCCAGAGGACCCAGTGTACATTGCACTTGGCCCCATTCAAAACTGTGCAAGGGTTGCTCTACAGCCTTGTTATAGTGCTGGTCACCCCTTCCAGGACTGCAATCCTACAGCACTGGACAAAGGAGACGGCGGTTGCGATTGCCACTGTAGCCAGGGGGAACATCTTCAGCTCTGCCATGCAGACCTGGGCCTTCTCTGATCTCCTCTGCCTGCTTCTTTTAAGTAATGTGAAATACTGAGCCCAGACCCGCATCCAGCTATTCAGATGATAAAAGACTGGACGGTCGGCTTGTGTTGTTGTGAATGTCAGTGGTTGGAGAGGATGCAACAAAAGCCAGCTAATACACTTGTGTGAGAGAGACTGATCAGATATGCAAAGCAAACCATCATGAGGAAGCAAGTATCAATGGACCAGAACACATATGCAAATCAGGAATTCTGAACTCACTGCATGTATGTTCTACGGATGTAATTCAGAAAACTGAACCCGGTGACAGCAAGGTAACTTTACTTTCAGGGGGAGGTCCAAAATAGCACCCTAGGTTTCTTTAAAAATGGCACACAAGAGGACAAAGAACTAGTTACCAGTATTGCCTGTAGGCTCCCTACAACTGATCATTTCCCCCATTACTGACTTACCACACCTTGCTCTGCACTGTGTCGCTGTGTGGGGATGGCCATCTTGGTAGAGGAGCAGAACTATGCTTCCTCATCTCAGAGCTGCCCACTGATGACTGGTGATCTGATGGATAGTAGGGTAATATTCAAGAAGAAGCCGGAGGAGATGGTCAGAAAACTCCGTCCCAGAATGAATGAACCTTGCACTGCAGGTCCTCTTGTACAGCTTTCTCTCCAGCAAGCAGAACAGTGAGCTGTAGTAGTGACATCACCAAATCTCACTCCAAATCTTGTGAGACTAGCAGTCAGATGAAGCAGTGCCTTAGATCTCATACTGCAGATATACAGTACAGCTGTGAAGGTCTAGGCACTGGCACTGCTATTTTCCTGGAGGGATTAGAGACAAATGGTAAATATTTTAGGGCGCTGTTTAGGCACATTTACCAATGCTTGAGGTTTTCTATAATGATAAAAAATATTCAGGTCCATGTTGAGTTCAGTGGCAAACTGCAGACCTTATTAAAACAAATTGTGGGCAACCTGCAAAATGATTACTGGCTGCAGTGAGTGTTGCTTTACTGAAACCAGACTGTATGGCGCTTGGCGGCCCACAGTGGCTGCCACCAACCCTCAAATACTTTCACAGGTGGTTGTACAGCCAAGCTGCAAGTCTGCTCTATAATGAACCTTCCCGTTACATTCAGGCTATTTTAAAATGATACGCTTAGGGTAGATCCCCGTATACAGGTATACTTACAACTTTCTTGAAGCTTGGAATGTTGATTTTATTTTTTAGTGGTGAGATGTAAACCACAAGCATGAGGATGCTGATTAAAGAGGCGCTGCAGCTGACAAACTCAAAGATGTATAATCCGGAACAAGTTTCACACTTATCGATGATCTCTTCACATATAAATGCCACCATGGATAACAGCTGTAAAAGACAAACATTGTGTCAGCCATGAACGTACATGCCATTTATACAACATTATTTAAAGCCATAGCACATAAATTCATGTCGTCGTGAGGCACAAGACAAAACACATTGCCAAATATTAAAATATTGGCTTTATACATTACATCTCTGTATGCAATTGGATTCCAGTTTTAAGGCAGCATCATGGTATCTAGAGGTCCTAAAAACTGCCTGACATTTGAGATCTCCAACCTTTTAATAATCTGGCAATCTTAAAGCAGAACTCCAGGCAATTTTTTTTCTTAATTGCCCATTATTGTCTAGGTGCAAACAAATAAAAAAAGTTATATTCACCAGACCTGTGGAGCTGGCTTGTTCTTTAGACCAGTGCTTCAAGCCTCTCTCCCCCTCCTCTACAGCGGTCTAAGGTTCCGTAAATCAATCACATTCTATGTATAGACGTGAGGATGCCGAGGAACATGCCAATGTTGCAGTGTAGAAGGAATGGCGAAAGGAGAGAGGCTGGAGTGAGATATGCGACAGCTGACTGCCTAGGAGCTGTTTTTTATAGTTTCATTTTTCGCACACAAGTTAAAGACAAGTAGTGGTATATATTTATACCAGGCGGGGAGTGTACTGTCTAATACAGGGGTGCCTATTAGGTAGATCGCGATCGGCTCACTGACCTGTGTCCTGTCCTCCCGTGGTGCTGAATGTGTCAGACGCCGCAGATGGGAAGGAGAGAGGAGACTTGGGAAGCTGCTGCAGTGTAAGTAAGAAAAGACGGACAGCAGAGAGAGAGAGAGAGAGAGAGAGAGAGAGAGGCAGAGAGAGAGACAGCAGAGAGAGAGAGGAGACAGGAGAGAGAGACAGAGAGAGAGAGACAGAGAGAGAGAGAGAGAAGAGACAGGAGAGAGAGAGAGAAGAGACAGCAGAGAGAGAGA
>NW_017306960.1:0-200 GCF_000935625.1 Nanorana parkeri | reverse complement strand
AGAGAGCAAAGAGAGAGAGAGAGAAAAGAGAGCAGAGAGAAGAGACAGCAGAGAGAGAGGACAGCAGAGAGAGAGGACAGCAGAGAGAGAGAGAGAGAGAGAGGACAGCATAGAGAGAGAGAGAGAGAGGACAGCATAGAGAGAGAGAGATGACAGCAGAGAGAGAAGAGACAGCAGAGAGAGAGGACAGCAGAGAGAGA